>NC_142810.1:27608079-27843553 GCF_049724085.1 Artemia sp. Qi Xiang Cuo | reverse complement strand
TTCTGTTCGTTTTAAGTTTTGTTGTTGCTTCTTACTTTCAGTTGAAAAACTTTTTTTTATTTAATTTCTGATCGTTTTTTAAATAATGCTGGGAAATCCGGTGCCCCCATCGTAGCAATGTCCGTTCCCCCTTGAAAACTTCCTCCATGGAAAGATCATCCCACATAACCCCCGACCCCCCCCCTACCAGAAAAAAATCCCCCCTGGAAACGTCTGTATACTTCCCAATAACCAATATAGGCTATATGTAAACATTGAGTACAGTTCATAACTTTCAGCCCTCCCCCCGGGGACTTTGGGAGATTAAGTTATCCTAAAAGACATAGTTATAATATTTTTGACCATGCTGAAAAAATGGCTATCTCAAAATTTTGATCGGGTGACTTTGGGAAAAAAATAAGCGTGGGAGGGGGCCTAGTTGCCCTCTTTTCAGGTAACTTAAAAAGAACACTAGAAATTTTAATGTACATTCAAATGATCCCTCGCACGATATTCTAGGACCGCTGGGTCGATACAATTACCCCTGGAAAAAAAACAACAAAAAAAAACAAATAAACACGCATCCGTGATCTTTCTTCTGCCAAAAATTGCAAAATTCCACATTTTTGCATATAGGTGCTTGAAACCTCTACAGAATGGTTCTCGGATACGCTGAATTTTATGGTGTCATTTTCATTGTTTGACTTTTAGGGGTTTTCCCCCTTTTATCAAAAAACAGGCAAATTTTCTCAGGCGTGTAACCTTTCATGGGTAGGACTAAACTTGATGAAACTTATATATTTAAAATCAGCAATAAAATCTGATTCTTTTTATGTATCAATTGGTATCAAATTTCCGTTTTTTAGAGTTTCGTTTACTGTTGAGCGGGGTCGCTCCCTACTTACAGTTTGTTACCACGAACTGTTTGACATCTTGGTTTCACCTGGTATCATAGGCAGCACAATAGCGCTGCTTAAGTAAACAATGATGTTGGCACAATGTATTATTTATTTATTTTTTTTATCCATACCCGGGCACTTCGTATCGAAGGAGTTGTCGTAGAAACTTCGAAAAGGGCTCATTCGATTGAAAATTGGAGTGGCTAGTACCCTTTTTAATAGTCGAAAGTGATTGGAGGGCAGCTAGCCTCCCACCCACGCCATCATTCCCCCAAACACATCCAATCAAAATTTTGAGATAGCCATTTTGCTCAGCGTAGTTGATTTCCAGATAGAAAATATCTTTTTGAGGAGGACACTCCCTGAAACCATCGGGGCAAGGGTTTTAAGTTATGACTTGAGGGAATATAAGAACGATGTTGGCACAATGTATTATTTTTTTTTCCTTTAGAGCAGGGCATTTCGTATCGAAGAAGTTGTCGTAGAAACTTTGAAAAAGGCTCATTCAATTAGAAATGGGAGTGGCTTGTGCCCTTTTAATAGTAGAAAGTGATTGAATGGCAACTAAATCCCCTTCCCCGCCCACCATTTCCCGAAACAAATCCAATCAAAATTTTGAGATAGTCATTTTGTTCAGCGTAGTTGATTTCAAGATATACATTATGTTTTTGAGGAGGACACTCCCCCACAGCCTTCAGGGCAGGGGTCGTAAGTTATGACCTGGGGGTATATAAGGTTTTTATAGAAGGCGGTGTCGTAGAAACTTCAAATAAGGCTCATTCGATTGAAAATTCAAAGGGCTAGTGCCCTTTTTAATAGTCGAAAGTGATTTGAGTGCAAATAACCCCCCTCTCACGCCCACCTTTTCCCCAAACACATCCAATCAAAATTTTTATATAGCCATTTTATTCAACGTAGTTTTAAGTTCTGGAAATTAGGTCTTTGAGGATGAACCCCCCGCCCCTAAACCCTCAGGGCAAGGGTTGTAAGTTATACCCTGGGGGCACATATGGTTCTTATAGAACGCGTTGTCGTAGAAACTTCAAATAGGGCTCATTCGATTGGAAATTGAAGTTGCTAGTGCTAATTTTGATAGTCGAAAGTTATTGGAAGGCAACTAACACCCCTTCCACGCCCACCATTTCCCCAAACACACCCAATCAAAATTTTAAGATTGCCATTTTGTTCCATGCAGTTTAAAGTTCAGGAAATTATACCTTTTGAGCAGGACACTCCCCCCAGAGTCTGCAGGGCAAAGGTCATAAGTTATGCCCTGCGGTCATATAAGTTTTTATTGAAATCTTTGTCGTAGAAACTTCAAAAGGGCTCATTTGATGGAAAATTCATAGGTTTAGTGCCCTTTTTAATAGTCGATAGTAATTTTAGGGCAACTAACCCCCCTCTCACGCTCACCTTTTCCCCAAACACATCCAATCAAAATTTTTAGATAGCCATTTTGTTCAGCGTAGTTGATTTCCAGATAGAAATTATGTTTTTGAGGAGGACACTCTCCACAGCCCTCAGGGCAAGGGTTGTAAGTTATGCCCTGGGGGCATATAAGGTTTTTATAGAAAACTTTGTCGTAGAAACTTCAAAAAGGGCACATTCGATTGGAGGTTGAAATGGCTTGTGCCCTTTTTAATAGTCGAAAGTGAGGGCTGTGGGGGGAGGGGTTGTCATCCCTAAAGACCCAATTTCCAAAACCTTCAACTACGTTGAATAAAATGGCTACCTAAAAATTGGGATTGGATGAGCTTGGGGAAAAGGTGGGCGTGAGAGGGGTGTTCTGTGCGGTTAAATATCTTTTGACTGTTGAAAAGGGTAATATCCCATAGAATTTAAAATCGAATGAGCCCTTTTTCAAGATTTCAATAAAAACCTTATATGCTCCCAGGGCATAACTTATAATCCTTTCCCAGAGGGTTTTGGGAGAGTTTCCTCCTTAAAAATATATTTTCTATCTGGAAATCAACGACGCTGAACAAAATGGCTATCTCAAAATTTTTATTGGATGTGTTTGGGGAAATGATTGGCGTGGTGGGGCCAGTTGCCCTCCAATCACTTCCGACTATTAAAAAAGACACTAGAACTCTCAATTTCCAATTGAATGAGCCCCTTTTGAAGTTTCTACGACGACCCCTTCCATATGAAGTGCCCTGCTCTAAAGGAAAAAATAATAAATAGTACATTGTGCCAACATCGTTCTTACACGCCCTCAGGGCATAACTTAAAACCCTTGCCCAGAGGGTTGTGGGGGGGGGGGGGGGGCCTCCTCAAAAACATATTATCTATCTGGTAATCAACTACGCTAAACAAAATGGCTATCTCAAAATTTTGATTGGATGTGTTTGGGGGAATGATGGGCGTGGGGGGGGGGGGCTAGCTGTCCTCCAATCCCTTTTGACTATTAAAAAGGGCACTAGCCACTCCAATTTCCAATCGAATGAGCCCTTTTTGAAGTTTCTATTACAACTCCTTCGATACGAAGTGCCCGGGTGGAGAAAAAAAAAACACATTGTGCCCACAACGTTCTTTACTTAGGCAGCGCTAGCGCGCTGCCTATGATTGGAAAGCAAAGCCATGCCACCTCTAATGTTTTGGTTCGTTTGCGGGACAAAGTAATCTCGATCACTGAGCTTGCAAATAGACTCCCACCTTCTCTAGTAAATTCGATTTTTTTTTTTTTTTTGCACTGTTTCACCGGATCTGATACACTGAGTTTCATTTTCTCCAATGGAAAGAAGAGGATTTTTAGAACAGCTGTGCCGTGGTTACCTCAAATATCTGCTCTTACTGAACAGATTTTTGAACAAATCGACCGAGTAGTTTAGTTTCAGGATGATGTTATGAGGCTGTGTTGCAAGATTTTGATCGCCTCATACAGAAAATCAGAGAAATTTTCGTGTTTGAATGACCTCCATGTTCACTTGTTCCCTCGACAGAAAATGCTGAAGAGCCTGCCTCCGACCGACGACTCCTTTGTCGTACATGTGAAAAGGTGCATTTACCAGTGGTCCATGATTCTGCAAGCCCTGATGCCTCGCCCCTCGTACCTTTCTCCGCTTGATGTTGGATGGGAGATGAAGGACAGATGGATAGTGCCCATTAAATCAACCATTCCTGCTTGGCAATCTACTATTCAGAAAACTTCGCCATATTGCAAGTGTAAATCTTGTGGACAAAAAAGTCCATGCGCAGATAGAGGTTGCGAGATTTTGTGCTCCTGTTGTGGGAAGTACTGTCATACCAAGGCTAAGTTAGATGAAGAAGAGTTTTGCGTGTCTCGATATGAAAGGACACTTGGGAAAAAACCGCATAGAGAAGGAAGATGTTAGTGTTACATACATAATCTCAATTCTGACTTTGTTTAATCTGTTTAACTGATTCATCCCTGTCATTTTTTTCTTACTATTCGTGTAGTTTGTTTGAAATAAATTCTATCACCTCTATACTTTTTCATTTCGCCTTTTCATGGAAAATTTCACCTCAAACTTTGTGGAAAATATATTTTCTTGAATGAAACATCAAAATATAATAAAATGTCAAGTTTCAAAGTGTTCCACCCATCGCAAGCAAGTGTAGTTGTTTTTTTTTTTTTTTTTAATAAGCAAAAACTAATTCTTGTACCTGCCCCATTCTGTCGTGGTATGTTTCACATTTTCAACACCTGGCTCCCGAACTATATTTGAAGAAATCGTTTATTACACTATCAGCACCTGGGATGTTACTACTTTTTAATCCTTTTAGTACTGCCGCAAATTCTGCCTCACAAAATAAATTTTCCTTCTCATTCAAAGTGTCACAAACTTTTTCATTCTTTTCTGTATCTTTTTCTGCTACACTATCACGATTTAGCATATATTCAAAATGTTCTGTCCATCTTTCTTTCCTTGAAACTAATTGTGGTCTTGTTTGTATTTAATTTTTTTTACTGGGACAAGTCCATGCTGACTACTTCCTCTCAATTTATCAACATGCATCTACAATATTTTACTATTATGCTGTCTGGCTGCATCCTCCCAGATCTTCGGCAATTTTATCTATAGTCTCTGCTTCACACTTCCTTAATTTGTATTTTTAATGCTTTCTCCTTCTTCACATTCCTCTTACTTTCATGTGATCTATCACTCAAATAATTCTTGTGCCAGCCCTACCCCCTCCTCTCTATTAAAGATAAAGCATTTTAATTAAATTTTACTAGCTATGTTTCTATCTTTCTTCTTTAAGGCACCGTTAGTGACTTCACGAACTATTTTCCTGAAGTTATTCCATCCATCTTCTGTATTGTCAAATTTTAAACTCTCGAGTTTAAACCTCCCCCCTCCTCTCTATTAAAGATAAAGCATTTTCAATTAATTGTACTATCTATGTTTCTATCTTTCTTCTTCAAGGCACCATCAGCGACTTCACAAACTATTTTCCGGAAGTTATTCCATCCATCTTCTGTATTGTCAAATTTTAAACTGTCGAGTTTAGTATTTATCTGTTCCTGGAAATTTTCTCTGAAATTCAGATCGTGGAGTCTACCAACGTCATAGCTTTGGGCCCTCGCCCCAAACATTTGGGGGCTTAAACGTTTGATTTAGTAATGATGACTAATGAAGCAATCGCTAAACCTCAAATAATGAGAGCTAAAAAGTTTAAGAACTTGAAAATTGCTCTATTTCAAGGAAGAAAACTGTTCTATAAGGCGCACCAGTTTGGAAAAGAGTTCTAATTCCAGTTAAATGTTTTCTTCTTTTCATGTAGTTAAATTCGCTTGCGAGAGAATTGCCTTTCACGAATAAGTTCAACAGAAATTTCAATTTATAGGGGGTCTGCAGCTTGCGCTTTTTGTAGCTTTTGACTAAGAGGTAATCCATTGACAAATTAGAATATTGTTTGAAAAGGGGGTTGGGAATATTTGATCCTTCAAAAATATACAGTTTAGTCAGCAACCATGATCTCCATTGCTATACATTCCCAAGAGTTTTGTTTTCCTAGCCGGATTCATGATTTGGGGGAGGGGGTGGCTAGAACTTTGATGACCATAAAAGTAAATAAGAACTGCAAAGAACTAGATTGTTCCCAAGCCAAGAGAGGAGAAACATCACTCACTCCCCCCTCCCACTGGACTTGATCTTCAAATGGAAGTTTTTCTGATCTGTTTTAATCAGATTTCCCTGATTTTCCCCTTTTTATTTTGGTATGTGGTATACTCTTCATTTCAATTCAGGATTTTTTCTACGTTACGACAGTCGGGGTAATTCCATCTCTTTTTTTTCCTTCTAAGAGGTTTGTGATGGTTTCTTAAAGCTTAAAAACACAAGTGTTATGTTTCGGGTATTTTGCAACAATGGCCTGTAGCTAAATACAAAAATACAAGGTGAAAAATCAATAGAAGTTACTTAGTCTGCTTTGGTTTGTGCTTGGATTAACACAAGTTAATTTATTTTAATTTTTTTAACAAGTTGGAGATAAACACGAAGGGAACTAAATTTCAAAATGAAACGCCCAACAGCAAAACAAAAGAAACTAATACTCGATAATATGTAAGTAATTTATATTAATATTTAAGAAAGATTTACCTGTTCAAGTTCAAATAAAACTTAAGTTTTGCATGTCCAAATACCTTTCATGTTTTCTCTTAGATTTCATTTACTATGTAAAGGGCTCTAAAATGCCTACTTAGGAAATTTTTATGAGCAAAGGAATTCATTCAAATAAAGTCGGAATTCCAGGATTTCCCCTGATAAATTTTTCCTACCCGAATTCTGTTCGACAAAATTTTGCAGGTTTAGCAAAACTTTAATGCTGAGCCTACTGACAATTTTTGTTAAGAGGGATTTATGTATAAAAACGCACAATTAATTTTAATATTTAAGGGCTAATAATGATATCACACTATTTGTTTCCGATTGGGTCATAATCATAAACCTTTTTATATTCGTACGGTAAGAAGCTTATTCGCCGATTGGCAGTGTGAAAGCACTTCGGCTGCTTTTTCTTTTGGTTACTTTTTGAAAGTTAGGAAAAAAATAGCCGACTAGCGGTCGATCACCCCTACTGAATAATGAATCGCTAGGAATGCATAATCAATAAGGATGTCCTTCTGAGCTAAGAATGTTTTGCTTGTTTCATGTTGCAAGGTGTTAATATATTCTTGCAAATTGTATAATCAATCACTCTTTATTCGTAAATCTGAAAGAAATTTGAAAATCATTATTCCAAATAAACAGAAACGACTTTGAAGAGGTACATAATATGGTCGATATTGATACTTATGATGTAGTCTGTATACCAAGGTTCTTAAAGTTAATTAAATCCCTTTGGCTTCTTATATATTGGATTATAAACGGAGGGTTGGTTCAAGGGCGCCGGCTGAAAATTTTCAGGGGGGGGCAGACGCCAAAATAGCAGTGGTGGCTCGGTGACAGTTCAGGTGGTTTAGGGCACCAAACTACGACTTTACCCCGAAGAGGATGAATTTGCAATCAATTAAAATACTGAGAAGGTAATTGATTTAAAAGTATCAATAATTATATTTTAGGCTTTTCAGTTGCAAAAGAAGTAATGCCACACGGTGGCAGTACCGGATTCCACCAAGTTGATTCGCTTTATTTGTAATGCAATTATGCTATGTTTGGTGGTCTGTAATTGCGTATCAGCTATAACGAGGGAGGGGTGGTGAGTCATTGTTTAGGTGGGGGTAGGGTAGATTCCTACAAAAGTTCATTTTAGTGGGCAAACTGCTTACTCTTCATGAGACTCCAGATAAATGTTGGAAAAGGTAGGGGGGAGTAGGGATTAATTAAAATGTTTCTCTCTGCAGCTAATCAGTTGCATTCCAATATCTGCCAGCACAGAGGTGGAAAAGACAAGGCAGGTAATCACCAGCCTCGCCATGAGGCATCTTTAGGGTGGCAAATACTGCTAGGAACTTAGTTTTCAGCAATTTTAAATGATAATATTTTTTTTCCTATGTATATGAAGTACTTCAATATATTTTAACAAATGTATGTAATGCATTTATTGATAAGAAAATCCTATTGTAGAGGTTGTGATGGCTTCAGTTATGTAGAAGATCAAAAGTCTCACGGAATTTCCATCCATACAAGCAATAATACTCCTTTTCATCCAACCGAAATTCTTTAGTAGTAATATTAACAAGGACTTTTCACCGAAATCACTATTCATCACTAATTTTTAAGTGTATTCAAATTTTATCCAAAATTGAAATTTCAGATTTAAACGTAGGACGGTACCAATCAACGTACAATTATTTATTTACACATTTTAAAATCAGTTAATCAGGGATTTAAGAGACCGGTACCTCAAATTATATCTTGGTTAGGCCTGGGTATGATTTGGAAAACAATCAGAAACTAAATAAAAAAGAGCTTTTCAAATGAAAGCAAGGAACAGATTTGAAACCTATTTGAACAGATTATTCTTTGTATGAAGGGGGATGTCTCCTCCTTAGCTCCTTACTCTTTACTGTGAAGTTTGGCTTTTTTCCAATTTTCTTAAGAAAATTTGCAATTGGAAAAAAAAAAGATTTTTCGGTGCAGTAAAAAACTTTTGTTTAATGAGCAAGGTGTTGAGAAGGGGGCAAGCCCCCTTACATACAGAGTAATTTATATTTGTTTTAAGTGTTAAACTTGCTCTTTACTTTAGTTGAAAAACTTTTTCTATTTGTTTAATTGCATTTCATGAAACCGTAAAGTTATATGAATACCAATACTTTTGGTACCGCAGAAAAAACGACCAATATTTTCAGTGATCTCTGTTTGGATTTTGATGGGTAATCAAACACTTAGTGTTAGCTAACTGTAAGTAAGCAGCACCCCGGCTCAATAGTAGCCAAAACTCTAAAAAACGGAATTTTGATACCAATAGATATATCAAAAGAGTTGACTATTATGATGATTCCAAATTTATAAGTTTTATTAAGTTTAGTCTTACCCATCAAAAGCTACGAGCCTGAGAAAATTTGCCTGATTTCCAAAAAAGGGGGAAAGACCCCCTTGAAGTCATAGATTTTTAATGAAAATCACACCATCAGATTGAGTGTATCAAATAACCCTACTGCAGAGATTTCAAGCTCATATCTGCAAAAATGTAGATTTTTGTAATTTTTGCCAGAAAAAAAATCGCGTCTTTATGTTTTTTTTTTTGTTTTTTTTTCAGGGGTGATTGTTTCGACCCTGTGGGCCTAGAAAATCGGAAGAGGACTCATTATAACGGAAATGAAAAGTTCTAGTGACCCAAAATTTTGAGGGTAACTAGGCCCCCTCCCACGCCACTTTTTTCCCAAAATTTTGGTCGTTTAGTTTGATTAAAATTTTGAGAAAGCTTTTTTGTTCAGCATAGTTGAAAGGCCCAATAACGGAAGTATGCATACATTTTTCGGGTGGGGAGGGGAGGACGAAATTTCTGCTGGAAGACTTTTCCATGGAGAAGGTAATTTCCAGAGGGTAAACTTTTCAGGGAAAATTTTACACAGGTTGAATTTACCAGAATTCATATACGAAATTTCTTTATATATCTTGCTTTCTCTTTACCGATTCAGTTTTACGGGTGGAGATGTTAAGGGTAATTGTCCAGGATAAATTTTCGCCAGGATTAAATTGTCCAGAGGATATTTCTAAGGAGAGGGGAATTTTTCAGTGGAGGTGGAGCCAGGTATCCTTGCTTTATTTAAAAAACGACCAGAAATTTAAGAAATTTAAGTAAGGAGCAGCATTAAAACTTAAAACGAACAGAAATTATTACGTATATAAGAGGGTTTCCCTTTCCTCAACACCTCGCTCTTTATGTTAAACTTTAAATTTTGTTCCAATACTTTAAAAACCGCTCCTGAAACACAAGGGGTCGTTTAATTGGAACAGTAAGTAACTTTTTTTAAATGCCGAAAAACTGCAGCATGAAGAGCGAGGTGTTTAGGAGGGGGGCAACCCCCCTCATATATGTTGTAATTTCTGTTCGTTTTAAGTTTTAATGTTGTTCCTTACTTTTAGATGGAAAAAAAACTTTTTTCTTCTTTATATAATGAAGCTTATAGACAAATTTTTTTCTAAAGGCAATTAAAGTAAAAGTATATACAAATGAAAAAATTAAGTAATTACAAAAATAAACAAAAGAACAGCCTACTTACCCAAACTAAGATATAAACTCCCAGCATTCAGTTCTGTTGAGAAATGCCGGACCGTTGGACAGATTTTTTTTAACAATATCGATTGTTTTGAACTTGGTTATCAAACACCAAAATATTTAATGCCTTTAGACTCAGTCTCTTTAAAAAGTAACGCATTATAAAAGTAGTTTGTTCAAAATAAAACATTAAAACCAAGACTAAGAAAATCAAATAAAAAATTTTAATTCAATATTTTGAACTTAATTTTGAATACCACAAACCAATATATTTGACACCGTAATACTTAATAAGTGTAAAAAATTAAATCTTTTTCAAAGTGACAACTAGATAAATACAATCACTCCAGGGAAAAAAAAAAAATGATAATAAAACACAAAAAAACGTATCCGCTCAGGGAAAATACAAAAGTTCCCAGCATTCCGTCCAGGGGAAACATTTCCGATTTTAGTAGTTTCATATATCATATATCATGGGTACTCTTGCAATGCATGCAAAAGTTATCACCATAAAAAAGACCATAAAAAACTGATTCTTTGATTGAATGTTATCAATAGTTAAGCTCTTATACTTCCGTTATTGACAAGGATTATTATTTACTTACTATTCATTACTATGAAGAATTTTATTTTTTTTTTTTTTTTTTTTTTTGCTCCAACCAAATAAAATAGAAAATTTTTTTGTTGAAAACTGGTTAGGGGTCACTCAGTCACAAATTAGAACTTATTTTTTCCTTATTGATGGTCAAAATCTATTGGCAGGCAGCCAACAATGGGGCAAGACGTTTTTTCCATGGTTTTTCCTTATTCTGCTCTCTTTCATTTGGTTTCCTGTAATAAATTCATAGTTCCAAATTTCCAGGGGGGGCATGGCCACTTGCTGGTGCCCATGGGTTTGTTCACTGTTTTAAACTGGACATTAATAAAGTCAAATTATGCTTCTTATACTTAAGTATAATGGTGTATAATTGCGCGTTAGCCATTATGAAGGGGGACCAGTGGATCTTTGTGTAGGTGGGGGGAGAGGGTTTAAATCCTCAAAAGTGTGCTTATATGTCTAAACTACCTAACTCTCCATGATTCTTCAAATCTCCACGACTCTTCAGATAAATGCAGAAGGAGTTTTGGAAGAGTGGGGGTCTAGAAATTAATCTCTAATCCTTCTTGATTCTCGGGAATATTTTTAGCATACGCTTGTAATATTGGTGTTGGAGGGTGATAACGCCCCTCTTATTACGGGTAATCTCTGTCTATTTAACATAAGAGATTACATTCACCATCCAATGAACGTTGCCGGGAAATTACTCGGGAAAGTGGGGGTTCAATTGCTACTCAGAGTTTTGTTATCACCGAGAATTAAGTAGAAATATATCTCAATTTCTATTTTTATACTTCGCTTAATATATTCTGGTTTCCCGGGGGATTTGCCCTGAGCCCCTACAGGTGTCCGTGAGGAACATCTCTATAGAAGATTTGTTCCAAGGATTTGCCTTGAAAACCATAGAAATGACGACCCTATAATTAGCTATTGGTTTTACGAATATTTAACTTGAGTTTAAAGCAGTCGCTGAAGGAGGGAGTTATAGCCCCCCCCCCCTCACGTGTGAGAAAGCGTTGATTGCTCCAAGAACGATTGTTCAAACACAAGGACCGTTGAATTGGAATAAGAAGTATTTTAAAGCACCATACAACATTAGCGTAAAGAGTGAGAAATGAGGAGGAGTCAATCCCCTCCATATATGGAATGTTTTCTGTTCATGTTAAGTTTTAATGTTGCTCAATACTTTCATAAGAAAAACTTGTGTTTTCATTTAATTTTGATCAAGAGATGACGATGATTAGAACCAGTAGAATACTGATGGATGCAGTCCGTAGGAAAGAAATCAACTGATTTTTTTTTATAGATTATCTAAAATAATGCTTGAAAAATTAAAGAATTAAAGAAAAAGGAAAAATAGTAAGGAACTTATGGTTCTAGGCTTTTACCTCCCCCGTAATTACCCCCCCCCCGGAAAATACCCCCCGTGGTAAATACTCCCTTGAAAATACACCCTGAAAATACCCCCGCGGAAATTACCCCCTCCCTCCCCCGTGGAAAATAAGGCTTTCCAAATTTGAGAATTTTATTTTAGTTTTTTTTTATTTCCGTAGGGGGAAGAAATTTTGGTACTTGTGTATTATGTGCCACTCATTCAAGTTTACGCTGTGTAAAATTCGAGAACACACTGGTGTTTTCGTTAGTTTCTTCGTTACTTTAGAAATAAATTTCGGCTTGAAAATACCCTCTTCCCCCCCCGTTGAAAATACCCCCCCCCCCCCCCGTGGAAAATAAGGTTTCCAAATGTGAGGATTTTATTTGAGTTTTTTTTTAGATTCGTTGAAAAGTGCTAAGGAACAAGAAAAAGAGGAATTTACACACAAAAAGTATCTTAAAAACGCAAATCCATTTTTGTTGAAAAGACTTCCATATTAACCATATAAGCCATTTAACCAAATAAAAGTAAAATTAATACGCAAATTATGTTTTAATTATTCATGTACAGTGAGTCAAAATCAAAACCTGTATTAATTCAAAAACGTTCAAAAATTAAATAAAAAAACAAGTTTTTTTTAAACTGAAAGTAAGGAACGACGTTAAAACTTAAAACGAACAGAAATTATTCCGTATATGAAAGGGGCTGTCCCCTCCTCAACGCCTCGCTCTTTACGCTAAATTTTTTTATTGTTTAAAAAAAATAAGAGTTGTGAGAAAGTCAAACTTTTGCGTAAAGAGCGAGGCGTTGAGGAGGGAACAGTCCCTTTCATATAAGGAATAATTTCTGTTCGTTTTAAGTTGTAACGTCGTTCCTTACTTTCAGTTAAAAAAAAAACTTGTTTTTTTATTTAATTTTTGAACGTTTTTGAATTAATACAGGTTTGATTTTGGCTAACCGTACATGAATGATTAATACAAATTTGCATATTAGTTTTACTTTTATTTGGTTAAATGGCTTTCCCGAAACTTGTTTAATTTTATTTACGGACGTTTTTATTAGTAATAAATATATGTAACTTACGAATTAACTTACGTAACGAACTTCTATATTAATATATTTTTAATAAGTATATTAGGGGGCTCGCCCCCAACTTAAAACCTCGCACATTAAGCTAAAGTTCAAATTTTGTTCCAATTCTTTAAAAATGACCGCTTAATCACAAAGGCCGTTATTTAGAATAAATAGCTCTTATGAAAGTACTAAAAAATCTTTGGCTTAAAGAGCGAGGTATTGACTAGGGGGTGAGCCCAATCATACACGTAATATTTTCTGCTTGTTTTAAGTTTTGATGTTACTCCTTATTTTAAGTTGGAAAACTTGTTTTTTTTTATATTTAATTTCTGATCTTTTTTTCAAATAATGCTGGGAAATCCGGCACCCCCTTCATAGCAATGTCCCTTCTCCATGAAAACTTCCTTCATGGAAAGATCCTCCCAAATAACCCCCGACCCACCCACCCCCCTACTACCAGAAACCCCCCCCCTGAAAACGTCTGTATACTTCCTAATAACCAATACAATATGTTAACATTGGGTAAAGTCCATAACTTTCAGCCCTCCCCCCGTGGACTTCGGGGGATTAATTCATCCTAAAGGACATAGTTATCATATTTTCAATCATGCTGAACAAAATGGCTATCAAAATTTTGATCAGGTGACTTTGGGAAAAAAATTAGCGTGGGAGGGAGCCTAGTTGCCCTCCATTTATTTTGATCTCTTGAAAAGGGCACTAGAACTTTTAATTTCTTTTCGAATGAGCCCTCTTGCGGTATTCTGGAACCACTTGATCAGTATGATCCTGCCTGGGAAAAAAAACAAACAAATTTATATACACCTATGATCTTTCTTCTGGCAAAAAATGCAAAATTCACGATTTTTGTAGATAAGTGATTCAAACCTCTACAGCAAGGTTCTCCGATAAGCTGAATATGATGGTGTGATTTTCATTAAGGTTCTGTAACTTTTAGGGGGTCTTTCCTCCTTTTTTCGTAAATCAGCCAAATTTTCTCAGGCACGTAACTTTTGATAGGTAGGACTAAACTTGATGAAAGTTATATATTTGAAATCAGCATTGAAATCTGATTCTTTTGATGTATCTTTTGGTATCAAAAACCCGTTTTCTAGAGTTTCGGTTACCATTGAGCCGGGTCGCTCTTTACTTACAGTTCGTTACCACGAACTGTTTGATAGTTTGTCCAATGATGCTGAAATTGGTTCCCGAAATCAGCTACATCTGCTGAGCCCTTAAGAGAGAATTACTCTAAACGGAAAGGTAGCTGTTGCTAGTCTGTGCTTTAATCAACTATTATCAATAATTTCTGCTTCTTGATGATTTCGCACAGATCTTCAAAATCAACTTTGCCAATAATGTCGTTCAAGAGATGTAGACGACGTTAAAATTTGGATTGTACCAAAAAAATTTCAAATGTACCGCATTGCACCAGGACCTCTAAATTGTACCAAAAACTGTACAATTGTCCCGCTTTGGCAACACTGGTTAGGACTTAAACTAAGAGAGAATTAGTCTTAACGGAAAGATAGCTGTTGTTACCTCATCTCCCGCTCGTAGCGTTTTTGGGCCTCCTGCAATACAACATGTATTTTTTTTTAGTAAAGCACTATCATTTACTTGAATATTAAGTGTGGAACATCGCCATGTCAGTAACCCCTCTCTCATTCAGGGTAATTTCTGCTTGTTTTAAGTTCCAACGTTACCCTTTGCTTATGTGTAATTTTTTTTTTCTTTAGAGGGGGTCCATCGAAACGACGCTTCGGTTTGGCTCTTATTTGAAAGCTTTACTTTAGTTGGTGAAATGGTGTAAAATACTGATCCCGCGTTCAATGAACTTAATGCAATTATTTTTTGTGTGTTAACTATTGTGTTTCAAAGCTCAATAAGCTACAATTTGTTCTTGTCTAGATAGTAAATTCTTCGTGTATCTATAAAGGCGAATAAATTAAGAATCTTCCTGTTAGAACCTCCTTTAAAACATGCTATGAATCTGCAAGATTTTTAATCATAATATTTTTTTAATACATTCTAACAAAACTTTGGCTGTACATGCGAGTCTTGACAAAAAAAGAATATGAGAAATGTAATTAAAATAAAAGAGAACATAGGTGATTTCAGCCAGTGGAAAAAAGCGAAGTGAAAAGACAAAAATAGATATTTCAGCAAGGACCTACGTCAACCCGTCTTCGGTGCTAAAAAAAATAGCTTGGTGCAATTATTTTTTGTGTCTTTTTTTCTTTCAATGGCACTTATTGAAATCTCTTCAATTAATTATTTGCCTACTCGTGCAGGAGCTCAATAAGCTAAGTGCAGGAGCTAAGTGCAGGAGCTCAATAAGCTAAGTGCAGGAGCTCAATAAGTTGCAATTTATTCTTGGCTTGATATAAAGTTCTGAGTCCATTTATCTATCCGAATAAATTAAAATCTTCCTGTCAGAAACTTTCTTAAAAGATGCTACGAAGATGCAAAATTTTTAATTCTTATGTTTTTTTAATATATGCTAAGAAAACACTGGCTATACATAATTTTGACAAAAAAAAGAAAATGTAAAAAAAAAAACAATTGAAAAAAAAACAGCAAGAAAACGAAGGTGATTTTTAGCCAGCAGAAAAAAACGAAGAGAAAAGACAAAAACAAATATTTCAGCAAGGACCTCCACCTATCTCTCATCAGTTTAAAAAAAACGTCTTTGTTAATTTTCACTTACGAAGATTATTTGCTTGTATTTCTGTTTGTTTTGGGCACAAAGGGCGGCTTGGCAGACTTCCTTGAGGAAATGTTTCTTTCTTTCTTTTCGCTTTATGTTTTCCACGGCTTGAAAGTCACCCCTCCTTTTTTTTATTGTATTTTGTGTTTTTGTTATATTTTTAATTTTTGGTACAATAAGAACAATATAAGCTTAGGCCTATAGAGAGGGAAAGTTAGATCACCAGATCAGTTTTAACTATTTCGTCCAATTTCTAAATTAGTCGCGTAAATTAATTTTGCCGTTCAAAGGGCGTTTAATAGAGCTCAATAATTGTACTTTTTCAGTAACTATTAATTACAATAGACTATGTATAGCGCAGGGTGAATAGTTCAACCCCGCACATTCAGAGGACCATGAAGGGAACTTATTCTCACCTAGCTTTTGGAAGGAACTCCCCATGAGATTCAGAAAGATTTATGCCTAGAAATTAGCTTTTTAGACATTAGATTGTCTCTTTTTAGTAAATTCTCATATTGCACATCACAGTTCATATAATTATCCAGTAAGCTTATCGCAGATCATTTCTGGTCTTCGTTCTCGGTGCGAACAAAAAGCTCCTCCCACTTCTTCGTGCAGTTATTAATAGCGGGTTTCCACTTGTTTCCCATTGTTTCGCGTAAAGTGCATTATTCGTAATAGCGGGTTTCCACTTGTTTCCGATTGTTTCGCGTCTGACTTGTCTACTCGTGAAAAGATCTGATGTCGCTTATGTTTCTACGTTCTCTGGAGCACTCGCACCCCGGTCCGGGTTTTTATAATGGGTGAGATAGGGAATAATCATACTGGATAATTATATGAACTGTGTTGCACATAAATAGAGTATACATCTTTGTGTTCAGATTAAAAAATGCAAAGAACTTGTATATTTTTTAAAGTAGGTTTTAGTGTTAAGTAAAAAGGGATTAAAATTGAAAACGTGTATTGAAATTTGTATCTGATATAATTTCAATCCCTTTGTTTCTGAATAAATTATGAACGATATCTTCTGCTTCTTTGTGAATGATATCCCATTACGCTTAGCAGGGGATTGGAGGGGATGGGAACTTCTGCCCCGAAATAATTAGTTTGTTTTCTCGTTTTTAATTTTATTCACTATTTGACTATATAGTAAAACTTTTTTTTATTTATGAAAAACATATTTTTGTATTGTCAATGAAATTTAGAATTTCACAATCTTATTGAATCGTCATCACTAACAAAAAATTGAAGGTTTATTCCTTTCACCTTAAAGCTTACTGAATGCATTTGCCTAGGCAACATTGCTGGCTTATAGACTGTATGGTAAGTAAGCAGTTTGACAAAACTTTGTCAAGCAAGTTTTGGTTAGGACTGGGACAAAAAAGCTACAAAACACGAGCTCGTAGTTAACCAGGTGCGTCAATATGCTTGTGATAAATGTGCGTTGAGTTGTATGAGCACTGACTTAAATGAGAGTCTAATTCCACGGGGGTTGAGCTCCAGGAGGGTTTAATTAAATGGGGTTAATTCAGATGAGGGTTAAGTTCACGGGGGTTGAGTTTACTGAGAGTTGAGCTGCATGGGAGTCGAGGTGAGTGAGGTTTGAGTAGCATTGGGGTTGAATTAAACGCGGGTCAAGTTGCACAGGGTATGAATTGAGCTAGGATTCAGTTAACGGGTTGAGCGGAATGGGGTTGAGTTAAACAAGCGTTCAGTTGCACTGAAACCTTTTTTTACTCATCAGAAATGAGCTCAAAGTGGTTTCCAGACTTCATATACCAGAATGCTCAATCTTCTTGGGTGCAATCCACACAGAAAGACTAACGAAATCTTACTTTTAAGTATTCTTTTCAACATCAACCTTTTGACTTAGGGGAAAATGACAGAGTAGCTCAGACATACAATTCAGGAAACAAAATCCTTTCCTTGGTGTGTTGCAAAAAGCTACTGATGATGAAATAGCAATTTTATTCAATTATCTATGAGATATTTTAAGGAATATATCAAAGATCGCCTTAAGCTTATCAGTAAAATTGAAACACGGACAGTTTCATCAGTGTCATAATTCTACAGTTCAGAAATGCTTTCTCAAAATAAGCCACCATAAAATATTTTCATTTCTATTTCTAGCAGGTTCGAGATTTGTTATGCCTAATTAGAGAAGGTCAAACTAAACTTATTTATTTGTATGTAATTGTGAATTAGGATAAACAGTCGGAGTTTTTATTCTGCCCTTCTGAAGGTGAGTTAAAGAAATATGTTAACAATTCTGAAGTCTTTTGGGCTTTTTGAGCCTTTCCCTGGTGGTTGTGGTAGTTTATTATATTAGTAGCAAATAAATTAGCAAACAATATTAATTAGTAGCAAATAAAACAAGTCAAGTATTTTTATTTTAATATTTTTATTTTAGCTGTATAAATTTTAGGCTCTTCTCGCATATAGGACCATTCCTGTTCGTTTTGAGTTTTAACGTCACTCTTTACTCATACGAACGTAATATTATTTCAAACTGTAAGCGGTTCTTCGTTAAGAAACGGGTTAAATCATCCACTTAACATCTATGTTGCACCGTATAGCCCAAATATATTCCTCGCGATGAAAGGATGCTATTCCCCATAGGTTATTTATTCTTAAAGCCCTTCACAAGTTAACAGTATTTAAGAAGGAAGTTAATTATACAATTTATATGTATGATGCTCAGTATTTCTGTTCCTTCTTCCCACATAAAACCAATAAACGTTTAAGTTTTGTTTGTGCATAACCTCCCAACCCTCCCTGGCACTTCCTGGCTGATGGGCCTCGAAACAGAGATCATCACGCTGGTTAGAATTTAAGGGTCTAGTGCCGTATCCTTTACTTTTTACACTACGAAAGGAGGCTAGGATGTCAATTTATCCCTCCATATAGATCCAAAAAGCCTCTCAAGAAACGCCGGAAAAATGGAGCATAAGAATGCACTATTCATGCATCAAGCACCCGCAAGAACAATCCAAAGACCCCTCTCAACTCTGATAGTTGGATTGTAAGTGCACAATGCTGTGTATAAATAGTGAAGCTTCAAAGGAGTCAACGAATGCGTCACAACGCAGCAGTAAAGGCCCATTCGTTACTAATATTGAGGTTCGACTAATGTTAATTTGAGCCAATCAGAATTTTTCATAGAATATTTTTGCCAATTTGAAAATTCTATGAAAAGTCTGATTGAGCATTAGCGCTAGCCAATGCCTGATGGCTAATCTCTTGATTCCCGAAATGATACTACAGCATAATTATTGGTGCTTGGGGGAGGTTCGGTAATCTTGCCATTTTGACAATCTTGTTCTATGTAGCTTAAAAAGTTACATTCACCTACCGAGCGGCACGGCATGCGGGAGGGGCCGGTTGCCATCTTATAACTTTTGACTCTTAAAAAGGGAACTATAACTTTCAATTTCTAATCATTTGAGCCCCGTTTGAAGTTTTTCCGACCACCTCTCCCATAAAACCTTTATGTTCCCTCGGGACATAAGCTTACAACCGATGCCCCCGGGCTCTGGGGGGCTTTGCTGACCCCGAAGTTTTGTTATCTGATCTTTGGACTATTTTTAACAAAATGGCTATCTCAACATTTTAACAGATGCATTTGGGTAAACAAGGGTGTTGGGGGGCCAGTTACCCTCTAATCACTTTTGACTCAATTTCCAATCAAATGAGCCCTTCTCCGAAGTTTTCATGACAGCAAAACTTGCCCTAGGGCTCTAGCGGTTGTGTCGGCCCCGAAGTTTTGTTGTCGGATCTTTCAGCTATTTTGAACAAAATGGTCATCTCAAAATATTGATCGGATGCATTTCGGGAAAAAGGGCTTAGGGGGGGGGGCTAACGGCCCTCCGTTAACTTTGACTCTTAAAAAGGGTACTAGAAATTTCGATTTCCAATCAAATGAGCCCCCTCCGAAGTTTATATGCCCATCTCTTCCATAAAAACTACAACACTTGCCTCCAGGCTCTGGGTTTTTTTTTCGACCCCGGAGTTTTTGTTATCTGATCTTGGGACTATATTTAACAAAATGGTTATCTCAAAATTTTATCGGATGCATGATGGGAAAAAAAGGCGGGGGGGGGGCGGCTTCCCTCCGACAACTTTTGACTCTTGAAATTGCACTAGAAATTTCGATTTCCAATCGAATGAACCCCATCTGAAGTTTATTTGACCAGCCCTTCCAAATGAAGTGCCTCTGGTAAAAAAAAAAAAATAATAATAAAACATTGCAGCCTTATGACCTTTACTATAAGCAACGCTGAAAAATTGACGAATTGTGTATAAAATGTAAAGAAAATATGCACAAAATCTTGATTATATTGGGAAGGGGGGGTTCTCAAGAAGCCCTTCGTGCATTCGCGCATATTAGTACAGTCCAAAAACGGTTACACCTTGTACAAAAATGAGCTTATTAGCATATTCAAAATTGGCATCGCTACCCCTAGGTCAAATGGGTCAAGCTTACCCTTAAAGTACGGAGATGCAGACGAAAAGCTAAAACTTTATTCTGTGATAACGCATAGAAAGAGATGTCTTCTATGGGGTTACTGAGGTTGTGGGAAACGAAAATGAAGGTTAAAAGGGTAGACGATATTACTGGGATATTTTTGTAAATCTCCCGTTAGAAATCAGTGATTACGAGGTCTTTTATAGGGTTTTCTCGATCGCAGATAACGAAAGAAGAGAAGAAAACGACTTACAACCTGCAAAACACCCGCATTTGTAATATTAGGGAATATAGACCGCAAGCTTCTTCTGTAGAATCGACTGGCTTTTCCTTATCCCCTAAGTTAAGAAAAGGGCTTTTTAAGACTGAATAGGCGGAATCTAGGCGTAGAAAACAACTTAATTGAAAGCCCTGCTAAAAAAAATTGGTTTAAATTATTTTCACTTTGTCAATCATAAGAAGAGAGAATTTTCAAAAATCATTGGCAATAACGGCAGTGTCACCGTCTTCTGCTTCTAGGGCATTCTGGCAGGAGATTCCAATATAAAATTTACAAGCGATAGAGCAATCCAAACCAGACTTCTCGCACGAGCATTTCCCTGAGTCACAGCTATTTGATATACAGGAGCTTCAACTTTCAAAAGCTGCAACGGAGCGGGAGATAAATCAGTCATTGCAGGAACCAAGATTGTTTCTTTGCTCCTGAACTCCCGACGAATAGGCTCAAGACTGCTATTTTCAATCCAAATTCGGATCTGACGGTAGACGTGCAGCGAGTGAAATTTTGCAGATGTACCTGGGGATGGGAAATCTAGAGGTTGCACACATTTTGAGGATGTTTACACGATAGCGAGCTGAGTTTAGGTCTTCACAACTCTTGTGTCCAAAGATGGGCAATAAAGCACGGTCTTCAGCACTAAATATCTCCTCCTTTAACCCCACCTTCAAGAAAATCTGGGACCTTCATCGGAATGCCCCGATTTCCTCAAATATGCTTCTAGCCTTTTTTTTCAACACCGTGTATATGGGAAGTGGTAATAAACCCAAGTTGCGCAAAGCAGAAAAATACGGAATTGCATGGTTCTATTTCCAGTCTAGTTTTCACCATTTGTATCCCACATAACACTATTACTGCCTTGTTCTTCTTCTGGATAATAATATATCTTGCTGGAATTGGAATTAGCATAAACAGCAAAAAAACGAATTAGGTAGTATCATCACCAACAAGCGCAGTAGGAAAAATATTAGACTTCTCAATTGGAGTTTTAACGATATTTACATTCTTGTTGCCATCTGCGTGAATAACTTCTATCCCCCTTTCACATAGGCTTTTGCCGAGCATGTGGATGAACGTTGCTATGTTTCTTTTTTTTAATAGAAATTTGTCCTTTGGATTTGAAGATATATATATATCTGCAGTAGGTAACTCTTCTCTTCCGTAAAATTTCACACGTCTGCTTTGTTTTTGGTCTTGCGTTACAGACCATGCGTCATATCCGTCAAAAATAACTGTAGGGTATGGTTACTGCGTTTCGGTAAACGCCAAGAACTTGTCAAATATTATTGAAAAGCTGCTTCCAATCTACTACTGAAGTCTATAAAGAGGAGCTCAACCATACAAAACGTGAGGGTGGGGTCTTATTAGTTTTCTCCTATTTGAGCACAGGTTATCTACGTCTTTACTACCTTCTAATAAAGCTTTCCCAAAATCACGCTTGTTTCGTCTCTTCGTGAGCTCATCATCGTCAAAGAGTGATGAAAAACAAAAGAAATAATTCGCGTGCGAAACAGTCTCTTTGTAGTATAATTGAACGCTTTGAAACAATCAAGAACCTTTGAAAAATTAGGTTAGGATCCATGCGCTTTATATCCTGTGAGCCAGCTCTCTTGGCTGCCATGAAGGTTACCTATGATTTTCCCTCTTTTAGAGCTTCTTCCATATCTGATTCTAAAGGAGCAATTATCCCATTCACTATATTTCTCAGTCCTTTACAATCTTCGAATAAATTTGACTTTGCAAGGATTTCCATGACAAGCAGTGTATCTTCATGGTCGCTTTTTTGCCTCGAGAGCCAATTCACTAGTCCAGTATTTCTTCCTGTAAGTTCCTATGTAAGATAGTTGCAAACAATACGCGAAACAGCCAAAAGATTTTACTAAATTCTGTCATTCTGCCTCCATCAGTAAGGCCTTTGTGTGCCTTAAGACTCCTCATAATTTTCTCCTCTATTACTAGTTCAGCTGACAACCCAGTCTCTTTCTGATTGCTTTATAGTATAACGGTCATCGTAGCAAAACATATCTAAATTCCCGGGTGACAAACGGATACCTTGTCTATTTTTGAAGGCAAATTCTCGCAGTATTTACATACTGCTTATGGCCTGCTGTTGCAAGATAGAGGAACATGCTTTTTGCTGCGTGCAGATGTTCTTCCCGCAGGCCGAGTGTCTCTACCCTTAAAAACCCCTGATTTATGGCAACCATATCATGGTAATGCATCCAAAGCTTGATTGCTCTGTTTCCATCGATTGAAAGTTCTTGACATCTTGCTTGACAAATGCAGCCTCAAGATCCTTTAGCACTTGATCTTTACAGACATCATGCTAGCTTAACCTACCGTCAATGAGCGCTTCATACAAACTATGCAATTGAGCAACTTTTTGAAACTCCTAACTTTTAATAGGCAGAATTGGAGTCCCCAAGCAATGCTCAGGTGAACTTGCAAAGTATGAGTTGCTGCTTTCCTCATCAATATATGAGGAACTGTTTTTTTTTTTCAACATAAACAATTCCAAGAGTTTCTTTTAGGTTTGATTCTTGCATGATACGTCCTATACGGTGAAGAAAGCTCATGAGAAGATGTAATCTTCCTAGTTTCAATACAATACTTTTCTATATATTTCCAAGTTTTTCACATTCTATTATTCCCATAGGCTTCCACCACAGAGGCTGGACACATGATAGGCAAGAATTCGTATTTTTCCCTTTGATCAGCCACAAAAATCAAGGCAGAATACAAGCAGGACTCAATACTTGAAGGAAGATCGATCATGGGTAGAAACAAGATGCCTGCTTTCGCAGCTGATGCTCGAACTATTGCTTGCAAGAACTCATTCAAAGCAGGCCATGAAGCTGTAGGTACCAATAAGTGACCCACACTATGTCAAGCTCACGATAAGGATTAAAATTTGAAATTTGCAGGAGACTGTTGTATTTCACTGTTTAAAGAATTGCGTTGTTTTCTTTGTAATTCAAGTTGTAAAATTTCAGAGCATCAGATGATATCAGCTGCTGTTATTTTTAGCCGCGAAAAACTCAAATTCTGTTTCGTTGAGATTGGAGTTATCGCTGCAATGACAGCTAAACCTTGGACAGCATCCTTGCCATCTAAAGTGCAAACATCATGATCCGCATTGTCAGCCACATGCTGGACAAACTTGTTTCTACTGAACTGGGTTTCTACTTGCTGGTTGCATACTGCACACTTTTTGAACCTATGCACTTCAGCGTGTGAGTAACAGAACTATTTTCATTCAGAGTTTCAAAAATTCCAGAATTATTCAGGAAACTAGAATAGGGATATCAGTAGTATTGGCTAGTTTATGTCTATAGAGGAAGGAATAGTATTGGGCCGGTGACACATGTTAAATTTATTCGACAGTATTTTCATGCCCCTTTCCGTTTTTACGACTCCAATAGCTCCGTAAAATATTACAAATATTTTTCCCCCTCCTACCTCGCACATTGAGGGCAGCCTTGACAATTATGGCAACAAAATATGTTGCCATACCCTCCCACTTCAAACACTAAAGAGGAATTTCCAAAAATATTCCTCTTATACTGGTAGCGGATAATTTTTTTTTTCTTTGTCGACGATCCCAATAATCCTACAGAAGACATCTTTTTCTACGTGTTCATATAATGAACTTTTAGCTTTTTGCCCCCTCTTCCGCACTTGAGGAGGATTTGACCGTTTCACCTGGGGGTAGTGATGCTGATTTTGGATATGTTAATAAGCACATTCTTTTTCTATGGAATGATAAAAAAAAAATCATTTTGTTGCAATTTGGTCAAGGTCTACCCTTTTTTATTCGTATCTTTGTTGTATTGTACGCCACGTGTGCATATGGCATGTATGTTCCTCCATATAAGAAAAACATTTATTCCTTGCCAGAAAATTTACCACACCAGGTCAAGTAGGTATGCAGGATTTGTAAGAGAGGGAGGAGGGGGTAAAGATTCAAAAAATTCTTTAAAAACCGTGAATTATGTGAAAAATATAAGAAAAAAATACTGAGATTCATGGAGTGTACGGTCCAATACCCACCTCCACCCAGCATACTTGCCGGGAGCAAAAAGTCATACTAGCAAAAACGTATGTATTTTGTACTTTGTTTGACCATATTTAAACACATGGATTCAATACTCAAGAAATTTTGAGCTCTCTTTGCCTACAATTTTACTTATTACTATTTTACTTTTACTATTAGACTACATTAATTGCAGCAAGGCCATTAATGCTAACAATCTTAGGATTATATTGTCTTAGTTTTATTGCAAGCATTTGCTAATAAAACTTGTGTGTCAAGTATTTGAAAATGCAATGGGCCAATAGGCACAGAAATCTAAGAAAAATGCTAGACGAATTGTCGTTAGTGTGGGAATTAAACCCACGATCCTTCAGAAGCTAGCCAAAGCCTTCATCCATAGACCATCCATCATACTCGAATAGCTATGAATAAGGTTTTAATGGGTACATTCCTAAAATCAACAGCACCAGCTTTCCACAATCCTACAAAAATAGAGAATATGACCCTGTCCCAGTATATTTATGCTAGTTTTATAGCTATATTTTGCATAGTCCAAAAAGCGACAATCTTTGTTCATTTCAAGTTTCAATTTTACTGTTTTTTTCATCAGAAAAATTTTGTTTCAAGCTAATTTATGTAGATATATGCTGCATAAATTTTAAAAGTAATGTAAATATATTAATATAAAACTTCTGTACCAATTGCACCCGTGGGAGATTGTACCCATAATAGATCTTTAGACTCGATAATCTATGTGCATCGAGTGACCTTTTCTACCTTCCGCCCTTATTTAGACACACACAATATATATATATATATATATATATATATATATATATATATATATATATATATATATATATATATATATATATATATATATATATATATATATATATATATATATATATATATATATATATATATATATATATATATATATATATATATATATATATATATATATATATATATATATATATATATACATTATACAGATATATATACAGACTATATATATATATATATATATATACAGACTGAGAAATACATTGAAACAAGGAAAATTTGAAAGTTATTAATCCAATGATATAAGTACTTTTCTTTTTGTCGCAAAATCGCATTTTTTCAAAGGTAAAACCTTAATAACGGAAGCATTTTAAGTGCGAATGGGCGAGAATTTGAACTGCTTATAGTTGAGTGACAGCTTTAGAGGTCACTCCTTGAAATATCATGACTTGGAAGAAGTGTAACATATCCACGTAAGTTGGGTTAAGGGCTCGCGCCTTAGAGTCTTCAAGCTACTCAGATTATCTTCCCTGATAATTGTTTCTGTGTTTGTGCGATCTGTCGTGGGTACAATCTTTCATGGATACCGTCTTTCTGGGTGTAATTTCTTTGATGCAAATGTTCTAAAGTGTATTCTTCACGGGTACAACCCTCTGACTACCCTTAAAATTGCACCAAGAAGCCTTTGAAGCAAGACGTAGTGAATACTTTGCATCCCTCGTTTCTTCTTCTAGAGGACGGGATCCTAGGGACCCTCTCCTGTGTCTTCATTTCCTGTATTGACCAAAACTCTATTGTACTCCGGAAGGTCAAGTTCAAATGGAACTTTTAAGGCAGTATTGTGAAATCAAGCACCTCGAATTATGATAAGCATCGCCCTATCCTACTTCATCTTGAGAAGCGATAAACATCTACCCTTTGGATACTATCGAGGGGTTTGAACATTAACTGCTCTATTTAGTTCATTGGCACAGTTTGTCTTGGTAATGTTATGGCGTTTACCGAAAGGATTTTAATAGTTGCGACTTTTGTCAAAACTCTTTGCAAAGAGTAAGTGTTTTGAAAACAGTCTTGTTTACTAAAGGTAAAACAGGCTAGTTATTCTTTTCGGTAAAATTCTACTTTAGTTACTTTTACCTATCTTGGAAAGGGGTGAGGTTAGGAAAATGAAACTTTCAGGGATGGGTCTACAGGCTAAAATATGTCCTGGGAAGTATTTTGAAGTACTTATCTCCTTTCCTTCTCCCTCTCGAGGATCCTGAAATTTGCCTACATGACAAGTCTATACCTATTGAAATTTTGACAAAACAACATTTTACCTTAATTTTCAGTTATAAATTTTTATTCTCTGGCTTTAGTTCTGCAAATCCAATTCCTGTTATTTGAGTAGTATTTTAAGCCATATCAATGATCATTTTCAAAATTTAGAAAATGTATTTGCATATCTTTAAAACTCTATAAATCAGGATTGAACAAAGTTGTGAGGCTGAAAACAATATTGTTAGACTTCATTTTAAGCAGAAGATCTATTTTAAAAGGTTTCACTTTTATAACACACAGATTTTTAAAGGCCATCAAAGGTCAGGACCCTCTAGAGGGAGAAGGAGTGGAGGTAGGTACTTCAAAATACCTTCCATGGACATTCTTTAGCCTGTAGATCTATCCCTGAAAGTTTCATTTTCCTAACCAAACTCCTTTCCAAGATAGCCAAAAGTAGCTAAAGTAGAATTTTACCTTTTGTTAAAATACTAGATTAAGAGTTTTTGTTGATCCTGGAAAGTAGTTGAGTTAGGTGAATGAAACTCATGAATAGATCCAAAGCCTTAATGATCTTCTGGAAAGGTAGTTGGAAGCATCCACTCCTCCCTCTAAAGGGCACTGACCTTTTACAATATTTGTGTTATAAAAGTGAAACCTTGCAAAATAGATCATGCTGAAATGATGCACAAGAAAGTATTTGTTACTTATGTACTATAGCGACCCCGCTCAAGAAGTGAAGTTAATCCTAATAAAATATACCTAAATATGATGAAAATATAATACTTTAGTAGCAAAATTATGGAAACTACAACAAAGAATTATGGACAGCAGGCCGCCCAGAACGCATTATATTAAATACCTAACCAAAATACCAACTCTATATATTAAATATATAATTAAAATGTACCTAAATATTAATTTATCTCACTGTGTCTAAGCAAATTGTCTCCGAATGCAAACAGACGAACTAGTTTTATGCATATAGATCAAATCAAACTTCTTGAGTAGGGTCGCTCCATAAGTACCAAAACTACAATAAAGAATTATGGAAATCAGGCCGCCCAGAACGCATTATATTATATACCTAGCCTAACATAACCTAACCAAAATACCAACTCTATATATTAAATATCTAATTCTATATAGTAGTTTATCTCACTGTGCCTAAGCTAATTGTCTCCAAATGCAAACAGACAAACCAGTTTTACACATACAGATCATATCAAACTTTTTGAGTAGGGACGCTCCATAAGTAGGCCTACCAAAACTACAATAAAGAATTATGGAAATCAGACCACCCAGAACACATTATATTAAATACGTAATCTAACCTAAACACCAACTCTATATAGTAAATATTTAATCAAAATATTTCTACATTGTGTTTTATCTCACTGAGACAAAGCTGATCATCTCAGATTGCAGCAGAGTAACTTGTTTTTCTCAGACGAAGAACTTGAGTGGGGTGGCTATAATATATAAGTACCGTACTTTCCATAATTTTTTTACTAAAATCTTATATTTTCATCATATTTTGGTACATTTCATTAGGACTAACTCTAACTTTACTTCTTGAGTGGGGTGGCTATAATACATAAGAATCTTTGTTGATTGTAACAGGATAAATAGTTCATGGTTATAAGCCATTCACATCAAACAGCAGTGATTTTCCCTATGTTTAGGGGCGTCATTTCGGAGGGACTGGCTGGGGCTATAGCCCCCCCCCCCTCTGATGTTAGGAGGGGCCCCAAATCAGTAGTCATGATTATATTAATTTGATCGTAAGTGTGAAACAAATTGTCTTTTCAATTAAAACAATTCCGTTTCTAATAGAGCTGTACTACACAACAATCTATTGTGACCTTCATTTCCAAACATATTTATTTATTAATCCTATTTCATATTTCGGGGCATATTTTTATTGTCTTGTTGTAAAAGACACGGTGCCCAACTTTCATTGCAATACAACAAAGCGACCCCGGATCTGTAACAAAATTATACATGTCGGTTACGCGATTCTGGGGCAGCGTTCCCCTCTATAAATATGTATTATGTACTCTTTATTTCTTTGAGTGTGGTCTTGAATCTGTTCTGGATTGTACTGAATTGTATTGAAATTTAGCTTTTTGAATTTTGAGACACTCAAAGTGAGAATTTCAGAACAGTTATTTTTTTTTTTTTGATTTCAGGAAATATATTAAAAAATATATCAAACAGTTCGTGGTAACGAACTGTAAGTAAGGAGCGACCCGGCTCAATGGTAACCGAATCTCTAAAAAACGGAATTTTGATACCAATAGATACATCAAAAGAATCAGATTTTAATTTTGATTTCAAAAATGTAAGTTTCATCAGGTTTAATCTTACCCATCAAAAGTTACGTGCCTGAGAAAATTTGGCTGATTTTCGAAAAAAGGAGGAAAGACCCCCTAAAAGCTATAGAACCTTAATGAAAATCACACCATCATATTCAGTGTAACAGAAAACCCTACTGTGGATGTTTCAAGCTCCTATCTACAAAAAAGTGGAATTTTGTATTTTTTGCCAGAAGAAAGATCACGGATGCGTGTTTATTTGTTGTTGTTTTTTTGTTTTTTTTTCCAGGGGTAATCGTATTGACCCAGTGGTCCTAGAATATCGTAGGAGGGCTCATTGGAACGGAAATTAAAAGTTCTAGTGCCCTTTTGAAGTGACCAAAAAAATGGAGGGCAACTAGGCCCCCTCCCACGCTCATTTTTTACTCAATGTCACCCAATTAAAATTTTTAGATAGCCATCTTGTCCCGCATAGTTGAAAATATAATAAATATGTCTTTTAGAATGACTTAATCACCAACGGTTCTCCGGCGAAGGGCTGCAAGTGATGAACTTTTCCCATTGCTTATATATTGTATTGGTTATTGGGAAGTATACAGACATTTTCAGGAAGGATTTTTTTCTGGGGGGGGGGGGGGCTGGAGGAGGGGCTTACTCAGGAGAATCTTTCCGTGGAGGATGTTTCTTTGGGGTAAGGCACATTTCTATGAAGGGGGCGCCGGATTTCCAAGCATTATTTATGCTTGGTGTGATTTTTTCTGTGAAAATATCACGCCAGTCTCATGAGCAGCCACATTCAGGTATGCAAGCTGGTATTAAAGCAGTTGCACCGCATGCAATTTACATTTACTGCCGTTCTCATGAACTCAACTTTGTGTTGGGTGCTTGTATTTAGAACTTGAGAGGAATGACATCTTCCTCCTCCATTCTTGAAGAGCTGTATTGTTTTATCACGAATAGCAATATACTCTACCAATGTTTGTTAACGCTCAGAGAGCCACTGGAATAACTGTTCCTCAGTTGGAGAAATCTTCTACTACAAGATTGGTGTACTGATATATATCGCTGAACAGAGTACTAATAAATACAACTGTATATTGACTGTTTCATCAATTACCAAAACATTCTTCAGACGTGGGCTCAGGCCCATGGACTCTCAACCAGTCTTCAGACATTGGAATTTATATTTACACTCCATCTAGCGGAATTTTTTTTTGCCAAAATATCTCTGTCTGGGCAGCTGCAGGTGGTAGACCTAGTTTTTTCCCTAGAGTTACTGGTCTTAATGCAGCTACGAGAGATAAAATTATTGACATGCAAGCCGAAAAAGTGTTTGATGAAATGTTTCATAAAGCAAAAGAATTTTCTCGTGAGTGTGGAGACCTTTTGCAAAATTTTCAGAATTCTGCTTCCGCATAAAAAAGACCAAAGCGTGTACAGTAAGTAGTTGCCAGCTTACCTGATTTTGTAACCGTGTCGACTTTGGGAAAAAATGACTTTGCTGAAGTGAAAGAATCAACTAAAGATGCTTTCAGAAGGGATTATTTTCTTGTGATAGACAGATTGTGCTGTGAGTTTGAAAGCTGCTTCACGAATGTTCTTTCACTGTTAGAGTCAATCTCTGCATTAGATCTTAGATCTTGATCCACCGCACTTTCTTATTCTCAATACGAGCCGACTAGCTAGCGTGGCAGCGCATTACAAAAAAGTTCGATTGACACAACCCTGCTGTGTTGCCAGATGGGCTTGTTTTCCGCCCCGTGGGCTTGTTTTAGCCGTCAGGGGCGGGCTGAATTTTGGAGTGGGCGTGAGGGCCGTGGGGCGGGAAAATGGGCTTTTTTTGTAAAAAAAATGGGCTTATTTTGACTGAAAGTTTGGAACCAGACAAAAATTTCAAAATCACGGTGGCTAAGTCGTGGTTATGCACCAAAAAGACAAGAGTCCTCCTTTAGCGCGTAGAACGCTTTCTATTCTGAAACGCTTCTCCATTAGGAATTTATTTCCGCATGGCTGAGATGGTTCTACGTTAGGAGTCTTAAAAGTTACAAGGAATTTTACTACTGCTCAGATTAAGGCAAGACTTGAATTTTATGCAAATTTATCCTTTTTTATATATATTTGACAGATCTGGCCCAATCTTTTTGTGGCCTTGGTTTATTGTAGAATTGGGGCTATTGCGAAAAAATCATGGTAAGAAAACAATTTATACTTTGTAATATGCAGATTTTCCTACTTGTAATGGTATATACCTAGAGAAGTATACATGTTAAGAAAACAGTTCTTACTTGATAATTAATATACAGAAGTAAGTATTGCTGATATCTTGCTTGTAGCCCTGCTATACATTACCCCCAGGCCACCCCCCTTAATTTGCAAATACATGGCTGAAATTCATCCATTGTACCAATAAATTTAATCAACCATGACAAAGCAAAACCAGAAAAGCAAGTTTCCGGTGGGAGGCAGAATGCATTTGAAATATCTAATTTGGGTTATATATTTGCACATTAGGGGGAGGAGTTAGGGATAAAGTATAGCTGAGGTAAATGCAATATGTGTTATCTACATATATTCTGCATATTATGAATTGTTTTCTTAATATGTTTCCTTCTGTACATGTCCTTCTCTAGACTTGTAATTAACACTTTTTAACAATTTTTTTTTTATACTTTATCTCCCCCCCCCCTTAATGTGTAAATATACATGGGTGCCCATAGGCTGAATTATAGGAGGGGCTTACATGGTCTAATTGGCACTTCCAGTGCTGTATAATTAAACTCTCAAGACAAAATTTCATAGGCAGCACAATAGTGCTGCCTAAGTAAAGAGCAATGTGGGCACAATATATATTTTTTTTTACCAGGGTACTTCATATAGAAAAAAATGTCACAGGAACTTCAAAAAGAGCTCATGGAGGGCAACCAGCTCCCCTCCCCCATGTCAATCACTTCCCCAAACACATCCAATCAAAATTTTGAGATAGCCATTTTGTTCAGCATAGTTTAAAGGTCCAGACAGTATTACTTTGAGAATGCCCCCCCCCCCCCACGACCCTCAGAGCAATAGTCCAAAGAGAATATAACAACATCCTCAGTAATCAAATACAAGAAATATTTAGGCAGACATTGAACTAAATCAAAACAAGAAATGAGCATGTGGACTTTCAAAAAGGTGACAAAGCAATATCTCATTAACAACTTATATTAATAAGTTAGATCTTTAAGAGTACATTGTGGGGGATTTTGAACTAGCCAGAAGGCACTATGTGTATACTTTTAGTACTACAACTACAGTTACTGTAACTAATGATGCTAAGAGTACTAAGGGGAAGGTGGCCCCCCCCCCCCCCCCATTGTTCCCCCTTATGGGCGCCCATGCAAATATATAGTCCAAAGTATATATGGTAAAATTCTAGACAAGCTATTTGTTGCTATCTTGGGAAGGGGTTAGGTTACAAAAATGAAGCTTCCTGGGATGAGTTTACAGACTTTTTTGTTTTTGTTTTTATCTGTACGTATTATTTCATCTTGGGATTACGAAGGCTTTTGTATTGACCCCATTCTCACGTTTTTTTTCTTCTTTTTTTTAGGCCTTACTTTAATCATAAAGTTATCTTTAAATATTGTGTTGCAACTGCTTTTCAATAGTGATATTTGAAGTCGAAGAAACTGACCAAACAACCGATCTAGTCGATCTAGATAATATCCTAGCCTCCATTGAGTCTTAAATCTCTTAGTGCCTTATGTATCTAAGTGCCTTTCTTTTTCTTTTTTTTTATCTGTACTTATTTTTTCATTTTGGGATTAAGAAGGCTTTTGTATTAACCCCGTTCTTACGTTTTTTTGAGGCCCTACTTTAATCATAAAGTTATCTTTAAATATTGTGTTGCAATTGTACCAAATAACGTGTACCAAAATTTTTTATGCGATAATAAACCAAGATATTGTATGTCTTCGGCTTGTGATTGTTACTAGCGTATTCATTGGAATAACTAAATTAAATTCTAAAACTTAATAAAAAGAGTGACCTACTATTTAACAATTCCGGGGCATGAGGCTGCAGCTAAAAACAGCCTAATTTTGATGCTTCCCAAATATTGTGGTTCTTCCATGAACGAAGTACAGGTTGACTGAAAGTCAAGCACAGACGGTAAAAGTAAAATTGGATTAGGAGCAACACTTTTTCTGACTTTAGCACGAAAGACCTATTTTAGCCCTATTTCATCAGGTGTAGCACTGTAGCACCGGGACGTACGCCGGGGGGGGGGCGCCGGGCCCGGGTCCCCCCGAAATCACACGATTTTTTTATTTTCCCATAATTTTCTGATTTTTCTCACAGAATAATGGGTTTGAAGTATTTGGGCCCCCCCTCGAAAAAAATTGCCCCCCCGAAACAAATTCCTGCTTACGTGCCTGCTGTAGCACGTGTTTCAATTTGTAGCACTTTCATAAAACAATTTTTTTATTTTGTCATTGACGAAATGATGAGGATTTTGAAAAAGGTTAAGGAATTAACAAAAAGTTTGGCCCGCATTTTTCCATATTTGTTTTGAGAGATTTGTGCGAAGTTTTATTTAACTAGGACCACCTTTTTTTGCTGTGTTTGTTTCGAAAGATTGGTGCTAAATTTCAAACAACCGGACAAAAAAACTGATCTAGAACTCCAACTAGACTTATCGGGCGATGCGCGTGTCTCGGCGCAAGCCGCGACACGCGCAAATTTTTTTTTTTTTACTTTATCACCGAAAATTTTTGTGAAACACACAAATTTGGGCAATTTTAGAACTTTTTGAACTGACCATGATGGCAGTCTTGGTTTTCAAAAGGCTCGGGCGTATTTTCGTTTGTTTTTCAAAGGCTCGGGCTTGTTTTTTGTTTGACTTTCTGGCAACCCTGCAACCCTGTTTGCCTCGCAAACAGATCTTCTCAGATATATCGACTCTTTAGGCAATAAGGCAAAAGATCTCTTAGAATTTCACAATATTTATGATGGCAATGTTGATAGCATATTCTGAAGTTTTGAAAATTATACAAATCTTCATTACTCTGACTATCACAACGGCTTGTAATGAGATTCTTTTCTAAACTAAGCCTAATTAAAACCTATTTAATATCAACAATGGGTGACGAAAGGCTTAGTGATCTGATGCTAGTGTTTAGTGAAAAAAAATTTGTCTGAAATCCTTGGATTTCGAGTTGGCTATGGTTGGTATTTTTGGAAAAATGAGACCTTGTTGGTTCCCAGTTTTGCAATAAACTGTGAATTACTTTCCAACTTAAGTTCTCTATATTTATTAAAAACTTTTAAATTGCTTCTTACTATTATTAGTCGATTTTGGGAGAGTCCTGTGCTAACCACTGTGAAGAAACGTTGCTCTCAAACAAATGTAAGCGGGCCACTTCGGGGGGGGGGGGGGTCCAAAGAAGGTGCTTAGCCGTCCCCCCTTAGTTCAGAATGAAATGACGCCGCTGCCTATGTTGGTCCTAGTTCAGCAATAATAATATTTTTTTTATAATTTCCAAATTTCTCACTTGTAGGTAAGTAATTCAGCAGTTTTTTGGGCAGTGCTAGGAAGTTTCAGAGATTCTAGGTTACTTTTAGGCTTGCTCAAGAACTAAAAGTTTGGGTATTTGCTTAAAGAAATAACTGGGGTAAAATTCTACTTTAGCTATTTTTGTCTATCTTGTAAAGGGGTTAGGTTAGTAAAATGAAACTTTCAGGGATGGGTCTACAGGCTAAAGTATATCCTGGGAAGGTATTTTGAAGTACCTACCTCTACTCCTTCTCCCTCTAGAGGGTCCTGGAATTTGCCTACATGAGAGGTCTATCTATAGGCCTACCTATTAAAATTTTGACAAAGCAACGTTTTACCTTAATCTTCTGTTATCAGTTTCTTGTTCTCTGACTTTAGTTCTGAGAAATGCAATTCCTGTTATTTGAATAGAATTTTAAACCATATCAATGTTTTTTTTTTTTTCAGAATTTAGGCTAGAAAATGTATTTGCATATCTTTAAGACCTTATAAATTAGGATTGAGCAAAGTTGTGAAGCTGAAAACAATTTTGCTGTACTTCATTTAAGCAGAAGATCTGTTTTGCAAGGTTTCAAATTTATAACACTAAGATTTTTAAAGGTAATTAAAGGTCAGGACCCTCTAGAGGGAGAAGGAGTAGAGGTAGGTACTTCAAAATACCTTTCCAGGACATACTTTAGCCTGTAGACCCCTCCCTGAAAGTTTCATTTTCCTAACCTAACCCCTTTCCAAGCAAGACAAAAGTAGCTAAAATAGAAATTTACCCCAACTGGATTCTAGCTCTCTAGTAGCAGAGGTTAGTCCCCCCCCTCTAATGTGCAAATATATAGCCGAAATTTTATATCTCCTATCTTAAGAAAACAATTCTTATTTCATAATATGCAGAATGATCATAGTTAACATGTTTTGCATGCAGCCCCGCTATACTTTACCCCCAACACCCCTGATGTGCAAACATATAGCCCAAATTATATATTTCCTATCTATTATCCGAATGCGTTTCAGTTGTTTCAACCCGTGTATCTGTAGCCTAAGTTGAATCGACTGTGATGAATCAAAAACCGGAAAAACAAGTTACGGGTGGCAGAACGCAGTGAAAAATATAATTTGGGCTATGTATTTGCACCTTGGTGGGCTGAGGGTAAAGTATAGCGAGGTTACATGCAAAATGTTTTAACTGTGATTATTCTGCATATTATGAACATGAAGTAAGAACTGTTTTCCTGACATATTTCTTTCTCTCCAGTTAGTTCTCTAGGCAAATACCAAAATTCTGTCATTGGAATTTGATTTTTCATTTTAGTGAAAACTTTACCCCTGTTATTGATTTATTTTTAGTGGGAAATTCTTCATCGTTTTCGCATGCCTCGTCATGCTTTTTGGGGATATTTGATTGAACTCCTATTGTGTGCCAATTCCAGGATCACCAAAACTGACTCCAAAACTTTTCTCCAGACTTTCATAATTCTTCTAGTTTTCCACCTTCCTGCAACGAGCTGTTTTTTTTTCTGACGACAAAATTTGAAAGTATCAACTACAATTTCTTATAGTATGGAGACACTACCTACAGGGACATCGTTTCGGGGAACAAGGGGGGATGGGGCAGTTGCCCCCAAATAATTTGGAGAAAAATTGTTATATAGCGCATGCCCCTTGACTATCCAGATATGGATGGCTCTTGCTCCCCTCCCCCCCCTTAATAAAAATGTTGGATTTACGCCCCTGACTACCTACACAACTGAAACGCTTTTGACTGTGTAGCATTTCATTGTGGGCAAAAATTAACAAACCGTAAACAACAGTTAAGTTATTTATGATTGTGAGACTTGGTGGAGGAAATCGTAAAAATCTTGAGATTCAAGGAGGGTGAATTCAAGGCTTTTATGCATTCGTATCTGTATTAAAGCAACAGTTAATTAATGACGCCACAAACCCTGCTCTAAGGTCATTTTACTTTTCTGGGCAATTTTAATTTTTGTTTCTCCCCCTCCCGTAAAGCTTCGGTACTGTTGCGTGATTTCGGTCGATGAGTTTTGACAGTTACTTTTATTTTTTTTGCAGAATTTGATTTGCTATTTTACAAGAATATTCATCAATATAAATTAAAATATATACATTATTTATTAATCTGTTATGTATTTCAAGGAACAGAATGGAAAATCACATTGAAAATATTTTAAGTAGTTCTTAATAAATATACACAAACATATTTTGACTACTGAAAATTTTGTATGCGTCAGTGACACTTCTGTGTCTGAAATTACCTATTTTTAAATTTAACCTTGGACTTGATGTGCAAAGCATAGTAAATCATTGCTTTATAGTAAGCCTGATCCGAACATTTGCCTTGTTATAAACAGGTCGTAAACCTGGGTCAGTGACCTATTTTTTTTTTCCTTGAAAAAATAAAACGATTATAGAAACAAATAGAACGAACTTGTAATTTGAATGGCGAGTATAGGGAAAGGAAGAAACAAATTAGTGTTCATTAATTGTGGACGCTACGAAGCCTCGTATCGCCCCGGTACTCCCATTTCATGGATTTGCATTGATGAACCACACTACTGATGGTTATTCCCCCATTGAGGGCAATTGAAAAAATCATTTTGATATATTTACCAATATTTGTGTGCATTTAACCATTCTTCACAAAATATTCTTAGCGTGGGCGTCAATTGGGAAGTGCGCATTCGTCGCCCCCTACACTTTGAAGAATACCTTCTGTTTGGTGTTTTTGTTTAAATAAATGCCCTTTGTGGTATTTTTATTGAATAAAATCCCCCCTCCCTGATGTTGGAAAATAAATTTATCCCCCGTCTACATTTTTGTCAATTGGTGCCATTGGCATGAGGGTACTTTAAGTAGTTAAATTACCCGAGTGTCGGCACATACACAATTTGTTTTTTGGAGGGATACTCAATGGGGAGAGGGCAAACTTTGAAAAAAATTCAGGAGATAGACAAATAATATGAAACATAGAGAAAATTATTGACAAAATTGTGCCTGGTAGGATTTCGTTTCCTAATCCTTTTACTGTGTAAGACTAGCTCCAAACATAAAGACATAATTATGGAATTTCTTAGCATTTGCATGTTTGTCTTCTTACCTCCATGTTGGTCAGATGTATACTCAGAGAGGGGATTTAAAACCCCTCCCTAAATCCCAAGGATTTTGAAATTTTTCTTGTGATTTAATATAATCTGCCTGTTTTTGTGTTTTTCAAGTTTGCCCTTTCTCCAAAAAAAAGTCTGCTGCGTTTCTAATCTTGATATGTATGCCTTGGCTTCCGCATTCTTTTAATTTTAGACAGCTGAATAATTTTAATGTCTCTTGCAGATACCGACAGGCCAAGCTGTACTCTCGGAGAATGAGGCAAAGGGTAGTTTTAAAGAATGGAGACTGTAACGTAGTGAAAACCAATTTGACTAAGCGACGTTTGAGGTATCTAGCAGATATTTTCACCACTCTAGTTGATATACAATGGAGATGGACACTGTTGGTTTTTACCCTTTCTTTTATTGTTTCCTGGCTTATTTTTGCTGCTCTTTGGTTTCTTGTCTGTTTTACGCATGGTGATTTGGAGATCGAGAACCTGCCCGATGGACGTAAGTGAAATAAATTTGTTATTTAAAAAAATACATTCTCCAGCTAGTGAATATGAAATTGGACACATTCGTAATAGTTCATTCTGGGGGCCAAAAATGGGAAACCGCGTAGGGTAAAGAAAAGTTTTCGGGGTATATTTTCTTTGATATTTATCAGAGTTGAGAAAATGAAACTTTCTGGATCGTATCAATTATAAATCCCTGAGAATCTAAGAAAGTTTCATGGCCCTAGATCAACTACTTATTTTCGAATATTAAAAAAAATATCCTGAAAGTGATTGCTTACTCTTGGATTCTATAAAAGAAGGAGGAAAAAAATTATTAATATATCTTCTGATTTCGAGTGGGATTGGTAAGAAGGCGTATGATATCGGTTTTTATACGAATATAATTAAATGTGCATAGAACCACTGGTGGATCCAAGGGGCACCAGGGGAACCCTGCCCCCCCCCCCCCCCCCACCGCCAACATTTTTCTGGTGCCATCTTATCCTGTTTTTTCCTTTTTTTACTCTTTTCTTAGAATAAATTTGTCAATTTGGTCAATTATTGGTACCTTTGTCACATTCCCCCCCCCCCCGCAAGATTTGCTCATTGGGGCCTTTGTCACATTGGGCCTCCTTCAAGATTTTGCTCTAGATCCACCCCTGCATAGAACTGCACTTCGAACCAAAATAATGCTGGTCTGTTACGAGACTAGCTGTTGGACATTTAGTCTTGTCGGTATTGGTGCTATGGTCGTTTACAAGGAAACCAGTCACGAAAAACCCGAGGGGTTAACAACTGGGCATTTTGACGGACACCTGGAGGCATGAGGCACGGAGGCACGCCGGAGGCATATTCCGAAGGGCGCAATATGTAAATATATACAGCTTGCCTGTTATTCGGTATCTGTCGAATATTTCAGCAACTTCAAAAGCGATCTTTTAAAACTTGGAAAAAATCATTTACGGGTTTATTTGGCAAGGAAAAGAACCCCCAAGACTGAAAACAACTGATATGTACCTAAAGAAGAAGAACGGAGGACTGCAAGTTGTTGATATCTATGCAAAAACTAGGTACCCCTACGATGGCACTGATGGTGTCACTTTTTCCTATTACACATGCAGCGTTGCCACCAGCTCAAAAATAAAATTCCGATTTTTCTTCAAAAAAAAATCCCGAAATATCAAGAAAAATCCCGGAACACGGTTTTTAAGTTATACAACATAGGGCTGCACGGTGATGACGTAAAAAGCAAGGTGCGAAATTCAAAGTACCGTGAACGGTGGTTTCTAGTTGTAACTAGCAACTGATTGTCAATATTCCTAGTATTATTTCGACGTGAAAACGTTCTGAGGGATTAGTAGGATCTACGACTAATATCTTAGGCCAAAACAATTCGCCAAAGTTCCGAAAAAACGTGTCTACGCATCCGCGTTTCATCGTTATTTGAATTTCCCGCCCAAGAATTGACGTCACGCTTCGCAGCCCTATTCAATAAGGCTTGGCCAGCGTTAAAGTTGCCTTTTATCACGTCTTCACACGTCCCTTTCCTTTTCCTCATACCTGCTTTTCTGTTTAGTGGCTGTGCAAAGACGCACCCCTGTATATCGGATTCTTAATTACACTAAAAAAAAAGGAATCTGCTGTTTTGATACAGAAGAATCTAGAAGAAACACAGATCCCTTTTTCCCGACTGTACTTAAAAGCCAACTTTCTTGGTAAAATGCAGGCCTTTGGGTATTTGAAGAAAAAACTGTAAAGCAACAGTAAGAAAAACTGTTACTACCGAGTTATTAGTAAAAAGCGCTAAGTAAAGCAACCAACTAAAAAAATAACTAGTTTCTCAGATATTTATTGGGACGTTTCAGTAATCATCTCGATAATCACAGCTCAAATGACAACCCTAAGAAACTGGACAAATGAGCTTCAGTAAATTAAACTAAGCTCGGTTAGCACAAGTATAAACACTAAGTCTTCTATTGAGCATAACAAGTTTTCCGATGGTATTCATCGCTTCCGCTGCCCTAGATCTTGGAATGCATTCGAGACTCATAAAATTATATCAAGAACTCAAGCGAATGGGGGATGAGGGGCACACACACTTGAGCTGGAAGAACCAGCCCCGCCGTGGGTGGCCTCCTCGTCCTTAGGAGACATGGTTCAAGATTCTGTTCAGTTCTGTGCCCTCATGCACGTCGGTTTTAAGGTTATTTTTTGTTTTTTGTTGATGGGTTGGTTGTATTTTTTTTTTTTTTTGTTGATTAAGGTTGGTCGTAAAAAGGGCTAAAAAAAAAAGAGGGAAAAAAGTGCCACCGCAAGAATGGGTTACACGTGGACGGAGGACACCCAATTTACGGGAGAGCATATAATTTGTTTTGTGTAAGAAATTTTTTAAGTTTAAAGAATAAGTCTTTTAGAAGACGACCTTTAAAATTCGAATTTGTACTAGTGAAAATTGAAGGATATGAATTTTAAGAAATTGAAGTAAAAATGTCAACGGAAAAGCGTCTCCTAGAGGGGGAAGGACGCCCTGGAACGGGGGGAGTGATAGATATTTGGCAAGAAAAAATTTAAATGGTAGTGTGCCTTCATGTCCACTAATACATTGACTGGTATATAATACATTTTTCTTTTTGAAGTTTAGGTGATATGATAATGTATAAAGTTGTAAGATTTACATGGTTTTGTATTAAAATTTAACCGAGTGGAGAGGAGGAGGGGAGAGAAAAAAATAACAACTACCTCTGAAAAATGTTAAACAAAATTCCTTCTGTTGACACACAGAACATGGCGATGGTGGTGGTTATGGTCTTGAGGTCAGTTTTGGGTTTAGGTGCCATTTTTAACATGATGATTGCGATGCTGAAGAGACATCAAAAAAGTGGAACACTTTCTTCTGGATGAATGAATTCAGCTTTTTGAAGACGTCTGAGTCAAAGCCAAAGACAATGTTGGTGCCAATTTCCATAGAAACGGGTTCTGCTGAATGCATGATATACAGGCTGGAGTCACAGTAACCCTGGTCTACCAATGTGGCAGTTAATCTGAGATCAGCATTTAGCTGGAACCACTGGCACAGAATTCCTATGTCGTCAGGGAACGGCATCGCCATATTCTGCGTGTCAACAGAGTGACATCTTCACCGAGACAAGTAGCCAAACTGTATGACCCGCCCAACTAATACTCTCTGTTTCCTGCCAACCGGTCTGTAAACGCACCATTCACTGATACGCAGTTCCGATTTCACACCGACCTCTGCATTGGTTTGTGGCGACTCACGTAGTCCTACTCGTCGGCCCTGGACCATCACCCGTTTTAATCGGTCACTACTCAGCTTCTCAGAGCTTTCCCTCAGAAGTCACACCAGCGTGGATTTTTTATTGGTGTTATGGGCCGTCAGGAGTCTTGACAAGACAAAACCTAGAATTCTTCATGTTCGTCACAGGCTCACTAACCCAATTTTTCTCAACTTGGTGTTTCACACAGTGAGCAATCACAGGCAAATCTTAAAAGATGCCGTCACTTTCTGAGCCCGATTCAGTGTCAGTCGCGGAAGCCTTTTTCTGCTTATCGGACAGAGTATTTTCCTCTGAGTCATCGTCTGAGTCACTGTCGTGAAGTGCAGAAAGACGAACATTCGGTACTTGATGACCAAAAGCAGAAAGTATGTTGTCGGGTATCAAGGCTTTCATTATTTGCTGGCTTTCAATACAAGCTTGATTTCATTGTCCCCAGGCAAAGAAAAATCGGAACTGACAGACACAACACCAATGGATCTAACTCGCTTAGCCTTGGGCAAGGACAACTGTTCATTAGAATATTGAGCTTCAAAATCCGTTATACTTTCATATCAACGAATTCGATGTAGAAGTTGGAGGAAAGAAAAGTTTATTACAGTACTGTAAGTGCTGGTCTGAGACCGCATCTTCCTAAAAAAAATCTTCACACGGTTGGCTATTCATGTCGGAGAGTTTGAAAAGATGTTCGAGCTCGAGCCGTTTGAATCGACGAATGAGAAGCACCAGGAAATGCAATTTTATCTCTAGGCAATGGTAAAGGTTTGTGGCAATAAAATTCTCGTTCAAAGCATAATGTCCACTTTTTAGGACCCAGGATCTCCAATGTCGAACGCAGTAAACAACACGACCAAGTAAAGATAACCTCTCAAGACGAGAAACTTTAAGTTCATAAAAAACATGCTGTACATTTTCCATAAGCCAAAGATAAAACTGTGTTCCTTCGCTTCCAGGAACACGCTGTTTCAGGTGTGCCGGAGGCACGGAGGCACGAAGGAAGGGACACCTGCGACGATCAGTTATTAGCCCCTCGGAAAAACCAGCCAGACGGGTTAAATGTAAGAGACCGCTATAGAGAAACGCAATGCAAAGCGTGGTTTTCATTGCGTTTACAATATTTAAACTGTTGTTTTTTGGGGTTTCGGGGGGGGAGGTACCTAGGTTAGGTTAGGTTACGCATTTGATATATGCTATGCTTTACCCTACCCCCCCCCCCCCTAATGTACAAATATATCACCCAAATTTGTTTATAAACTATTATATATTCATCCTATTTTATTTTATTTCATTAGCATTAACCAAACTTGACTTTTTAGAAGTGACCGTATAATGCACCAGTACCGTCTTTTCTAATAGTAAACGAGAAAACTCCACAAAAAGTTATTGAACAGTAGGGACAGGGAGCTAATTAAGTCTGATTTTTTTCTTACGCTCTGCTGATGATGACCGTCAAATATTTCACTAAAATGTCCAGTTTTGATTTTATTTTATTTTCTAGTTTTATCTCGGATTTTAGACAAAATATTCTTATATTTAATCTTATGTCTTTTATATGCAGAGAATGTACCGTCTTTCACCTATTTGGAGATATTCGCAGTGACGATCTAGATTATATTTAAATTCTTGTTGCAGTTTGTAACTCACTAATAATTCTATAGCTCAGGAAATCTCGTATCCCTCCCAAATTCTTCCATCGCTCTTTTTAAAAAATGCTAAAATGAGTAGATATGTTTAGTGCCGGCTCAGGGGACTGACAACCAGGTAATTAGCCAAGAGCATCCTAAGCTTATGGATGCTGAAATCTCTCGCTTACGTGCTAAAAATCAGTTCCATCTTTGGAGCCTTCTTAGACAGAATAAAATGATTAGTTATCGTGGTATAGGACATTGAATACCCACTCGAGATTATCCTGACACCAATAATATAGCCTCCAAAGACCCCCCCCCCCCACAGCCAATATCAGAAAATGTTTTGCTCTGAGGGCTTGCTGGCCTACTCAAAAGTACCTTGGACGCTAGTGGATTGAATCTTTTGCAAATTTATCTAAAAGTAACCCGCACTTACTGTACATTTGAAGCCAATAAAGTGTTCGAGATTCGTAGAAGAAAATGAATATTATCATCTTAAAAATGCTAATGAGTCAAGCGTTCAAATTCCTAACATATTCCCTGCAGTAAACAGATTTTGAGTAATTGCAGTTTGAAAATACGGGGTTGCATGCAAAATTATAGCAAACATTAACTTATTATTGCAATATGTAAAAGAAATGCAAGTCCATGAATTTGGCCGATTTTATCATTGGTACAGTAGGAATAGTAGGATTGGTAACCGTAAATGGTATTTATAGTATAAAACTTATTTTTGCAGGCTAGCCTATCAATGAGGGTGTGAGCTGGTGAACATGGGGTTCTTAAAAGAGTTGTATAGATCAGGACTGAGAACAGAGACAGAACTCCTAGCAGAAATTTCTAACTGGTGGCATTTGTACGCTCTTCGAAATTTGCAAGGAGATATGACATGTTCTGACAGTAAAGAATGGGAATTTTTCAGCATTATGCTGGATATGATCCTCAAAGTGCGCTTCGCAAGAAATAAAGCGTAAATTAAGTAGGCCCTGTAGATAACCTGATCAAAAAATCATTGTTCAAAATATGTGTTTCTTGAAACGCTGTTTTTACCCTTATAACGGCAGAAAAGGTTGTAATTATTTGAATAAATATTTACTAATCTTATAGCGATGCAGTCAAGTGGGAATTTTACGCCGTGTGTCATGGAAATTTACAGTTTTGCATCGTGCTTTCTATTTAGTGTGGAAACCCAACACACTATTGGTTATGGTGCAAGACACACGACAGAAGAGTGTCCTGTGGCTATTGTGGTCATGTGCTGCCAGTCAATCAGCGGAGTCATGATACAGGTAAAACATACCATAGCGTACCTTTTTTTCTGTGTCATTTTCATTTTTTAAAGCTAAATTTTCATTCTTGGAAAGGAGAGTTTATAGAAAATATTCTTAAATTTTTACTCCTTCTTGAGACTCGTGCTGGTTAATCCTCTGTCAGTGTGATCAGGTTTTCGAATAGCATTTTCAATTAGCTTGATAGTAATTTCGGAAGAATAGCCGGTATTTAAAGAAGCTATTTTGTATGAAAACTGTTTTTATCAGTTTAACAATATTTTCTATTATAAAAGTGTATTTGTCCTTCAATAAAAACATAAAATTTTTGGAGCATATTGCACATTTATTTGAATTCAGGAATCAGACACTATATTTTGTTTTGAATCTAATGTTTAGTTCACAGAATATAATTTGTACTTTACAGAAAAAAATTCAAATGAATGTGCATTGTCAGTTTAATATGCATATGCTGATATTTATTCCTTAAAATCTTGATTAATTTTTGATTTCTTAAAGTTATAAAAGTGAAAACATTTAAAAGAAATTTTTTTCAGTAAAGTACAAATTATATTCTGGCTTTTAGAAAGCAAAGGAGTTTTAAACCCTACTCATTTTAATTTCTACTCGTTTTGAGTTTGCCTCTGTTATTTATTTTAATTTCTGTTATTTATTGATACTGATTTGTGGTAGTTGTATTCTTGGTAGATTGTTTGATTTTAATTTTGTTTATTTTTGGTTTAATGGAGTTCTTTACTTTTTTTTAAAAACTTATTTTGTGAAAAGAGTTTTTTAATTAATTTTTATTCATTTTATATTGACATACTCTTTTTCAGGGAATTAGAAAATAATAGTTTGAATCTTTCCAGTTTTCCTTTAAGAATTTTACAGTTTAGCCTGCTATTTATATGCTGGAGAGACTTTTTCAGCAATTTTTAACAACAGAATTTTAACATATATATATATATATATATATATATATATATATATATATATATATATATATATATATATATATATATATATATATTATATATATATATATATATATATATATATATATATATATATATATATATAATTTAGTCATATACATCCTCTAGTTGACCTGATAAATAAAAGTTAATACCATTCCCAAAAAATTATATCAATTCTCTTTCACAGCGTGGATACAATTACACTCTTTTGATTTAGTAAAATATTGAGAGAAGAAGTAGCAATAGAAGTAGCCAATAGAATTTGAAATTAATACTCTCAGTTGTTCTTGGTATATTGCTGAGATGTCTTATTGGCAAACAACATACAAACAGTGTGTTTTGATTTAATTTTAAAGCTGCATTTAGTTTTTAAGCATAATGGGCAAAATATATAACTGTGGGGGGTTGACCAACCCAATAACCCTAGAGATATAGTTACTAGACCATTCAGCTATGCTGAACAAAATGGCTGTCTTGAAATTTTGATTGGAAGTGTCTGGAAATTTATGCGCTAAAGAGGAGGGCTGATTGCTAACGAATCATTTTTGACTCTTAAGAGGGCACTAGAACTTTTAATTTTCAGTCAAATTAGCTCCTTTAAAATATTAATGCTATTACTAGCTATGATAAAGCATTACTACCTATGTCCTTATATGCTCTGTAGTGCTTATATGCCCTTTATTACCTGCATGCTTATAGGTTTTTTGTTTAATTGAAACTTCTCCTAAACGTTCCTTAAAAGTTTCAACTTAATGCCATTAGTGTCGTTAGTTATAGTAACCGTAGAAGCAGCATTAAATGAATACACACAGTGTCTTCTCGCAATCTAAAATCCGAAACTTATGAAGGTGAAATTCTCAGAGAATATTTCTGTTGTACCGATGACGACCTGCCATCCGTATGCAGGTTGTCAAAATGGCATATCAGTAATATCTTAGGAACAGTTTCATGTGTGAAATTAAAACTTGCAACTCTTGTTGTGGGGGATGTTGAACTAACCAAAACACAATATTTGTATCATGATACTAATAATTTTACTCCTACAACTACTGCTACTACTAATGCTGCTACTAAACTAAAGACTATTACCATTAACTAGTGCAACTACTAAAACTACTAAACCTAAGGATATTAAGGCGAAAGTTTTGGGCAATATTGTAATTGTATTGAAATAAATCGAAACACTATGCCCATATAGGTTGTCAAGGGGACGTATTAGCAATGCTTCAGAACCGGTTGATGATATTAAGTAAAAAATTTCATCGTGCGTTGAAGGGGATGTTGAAAAAAGGGGCTATTTACATACTGCTACTAATGCTGCAACAACTATTGCTACGCATAATTACTGAACCTTTCAACAATACTGTAAAAATTGATGTCCCAAAACTTTGCCTGGATATTTTTTATGGGAAATGATCGGCGGGGGGCGCGGAGGGGAAGGTGTTCTCTCAAATCACTTTGACTCTTAAAAAGGGCCCTATAACTTCAAATTTAAAATCAAATTAGACCCATCTGAATCCAATACGACCACCCATTCCAACATGCCCCCTTACATGCCCCCAGGGCAAAACTTAAAGCCCTTGCTACAGGGCTCTGGGGGTTTTGCCAACCCTGGAAGTATTTTTATATGTTCTTTGGACTATTTTAAACAGAATTGTCATCGTACAATTTTAATAAGGTGCATTTGGTGAAAAGAGGGGTAGTTGGGTTGGGGTGCTACTTGACCTTTATCACTATTAACTCTTAAAACGGAACTAGAACTTCCAATTTCAACCAAATTAGCCACCTCTAAAGCTTAGACAACCATCCCTTCCATAAGAACCTTAATTGTCCCAGGGTACATAACTTACAATCCTCAGGTTCTGGTGGTTTGTATCAACCTCAAAAGCCTTGTTATGTGACATTTGGACTATTTTGAATAAAAGAACTGTATCAAAATATCTATTGGATACATCTCAGCAAAACCCGCCGTGTTTGTGTGGGTGGGGCGGAGGGGGGGGGGTAGCTGCGCTCCGATTACTTTGACTCTTAAAAAGATCACTAGAACTTATGATTACAAATTTAATGAATCCCTTCCAAAGCATATACGACCACCCTTTTTGTAAGAACCTTATATGCCCCAAGGGCATAACTTACAACCCTTTCCCTGAAAGCTGTAGGGGTTGTCCTCCCCACAGACATAATTTCCAAAACCTTCAACTAAGCTGAATAAAATTTTTATCTCCAAATTTTGATTGGATGTGCTTAGGCAAATGCTGAGTGTGGAGGGGGGGGCTGTTTGCCCTCAAATCATTTTGACTCTTAAAAAGGGCACTATAACTTCCAATATCAAATCAAATAAGCCCCATCTGATGTTTATACTACCGCCCATTCAATAAAAACCTTATATGCCCTCATAAAATAGCTTACAAAAGTTGTATTTTAACAGTGTCATGAGGTCCCCTACCCCAACCCCAAAGGGTTCCGATCCCCCTACCCCAACCCCAAAGGGTTCCAATCCCCCTACCCCAACCCCGAAGGAAGCCCCGGTCCTCAAAGGTCCCCCAGGCTCCCAAAGGGCCCCCGGACCCCTAAAGGCCCTCCCCGGGCCCCCCAAAGGCCCTCCCCCAGCCCCCAAAGACCCTCACCAGGTCCCCAAAGGACCACCCGGCCCTAAAGGCCCCCCCAGACCCCCAAAGGACCCTCAGCACCCCAAAGGCCCCTGAGGCCCCATTTTTAATACTTTTTATGGCTTTATTATATCTTTTCAGAACAAGTTATTTTCTTAATGTCCATCCTAAACCCATTTTAAAAGTTGAAGTACCAATCCCTTTCACCCACAACTTTGCTATACTGATTTTTGAATGCTCCGACACCAAGCAATACTTTTCAAAGCCATTTCAGAACAATTTCTTTTCTTAATGTCCATCCTAAACCCATTTTATAAATTGAAGTACCAATCCTTTACACCCACAAGTTTACTCTACTGTTTTTTGAATACTCCAGCACCAAGCAATACTTTTCAAAGCCGTTTCAGAACCAGTTCCTTTCTTAATATCTTTCCTAAACCCATTTTACAAGTTGAAGAACTCATCCATTTTACACACAACATTACTTTACAGCTCTTGAAGGCCACAACACCAAGTAATACTTTTCAAAGGGCATTTCAGAACAAGTTAGTTTCTTAATGTCCCTTCTAAACCTATTTTACAAATTGAAGTACCCATCCTTCTCACCCACAACTTTACTTTACAGCTTTTGAATGCTCCAACACCAAGCAATACTTTTCAAATGGCATTTCAGAACCAGTTCATTTCTCAATGTCCCTCCTAAACTCATTTTACAAGTTGAAGTTCCCATCCTTTTCACCCACAACTTTACTTTACAGCTTTTTGAATGCCCCAACTCCAAGCAATACTTTTAAAAAGACATTTCAGAACAACTTACTTTCTTAATGTCCCTTCCAAACCCATTTTCCAACTTGAAGTACCCATCCTTCTCACCCACAACTTTACTTTACAGCTTTTGAATACCCCAACACCAAGAAATACTTTTCAAAAGGCATTTCAGAACAAGTTCTTTTCTTAATGTCCCTCCCAAACCCATTTTACAAGTTGAAGTACCCATACTTTTCACCCACAACATTACTTTACAGCTATTGAAGGCCACAACACCAAGCAATACATTTCAAAAGGTATTTCAGAACAAGTTCTTTTCTTAATGTCCCTTCTAAACCTATTTTCCAACTTGAAGTACCCATCCTTCTCTCCCACAATTTTACTTTACAACTTTTGAATGCTCCAACACCAAGCAATACTTTTCAAATGACATTTCAAAACCAGTTCCTTTCTTAATATCCATCCTCAACCTATTTTACAAGTTAAAGTACCCGTCCTTTTCACCCACAACTTTACTTTACATCTTTTTGAATGCCCCAAAACCAAGCAATACTTTTCAAAGGGCATTTCAGAACAAGCTATTTTCTCAATGTCCCTTCTAAATCTATTTTCCAACTTGAAGCACTTATCTTTTTCACACACAACTTTACTTTACAGTCTTTTGCATACCACAACACCAAGAAATACTTTTCAAAAGACATTTCAGAACAAGTTTTTTTTCTTAATGTCATTCATAGACCAATTTTACAAGTTGAATTAACCATCCTTTTCACCCACAACTTTACTTTACAGCTTTTTAGATATCTCAACACCAAGAAATACATTTCAAAAGGCATTTCAGAGCAAGTTCCTTTCTTAATGTCCCTTCTAAGCCTATTTTCCAACTTGAAGTACCCGTCCTTTTCCCCCACAACTTTACTTTACAGCTTTTTGGATATCTCAACACCAAGCAATACTTTTCAAAGGGCATTTCAGAGCAAGTTCCTTTCTTAATGTTCCTCCTAAAACAATTTTACAAGTTGAAGCATCCATCCTTTTCACTCACAACTTTACTTTACAGCTTTTTGGATGCCTCAACACCAAGAAATACCATTCAAAAGGCATTTCAGAGCAACTTATTTTCTTAATGTCCCTTCTAAACCCATTTTCCAACTTGAAGTACCCATCCTTTTCACTCACAACTTTACTTTACAACTTTTTGGATAACTCAACACCAAGCAATACTTTTCAAAAGGCATTTAGGAGCAAGTTACTTTCTTAAAATCCCTCCTAGACCCATTTTACAAGTTGAGGCATCCATCCTTTTCACCCACAACTTTACTTTACAGCTTATGAATGCGCCAATATCATGCAATACTTTTCAAAGACATTTCAGAACAAGTTCTTTTCATAATTTCCATTGTAAACCCATTTTAGAAGTTGAAGTAACCATCCTTTTCATCCACAACTTTACTCTACAGCTTTTTGAATGCTCCAACATCAAACAATACTTTTCAAAGACATTTCAGAACAAGTTCTTTTCTTAGTGACCGTCCTAAACCCATTTTACAAATTGAAGTACTCATCCTTTTCACCTAAAATTTTACTTTACAGCATTTTTAATGCTCCAAAACCATGCAATACTTTTCAAAGGGCATTTCAGAACAAGTTCTTTTCTTAATGTCCCTCCTAAACCCAATTTACAAGTTTAAGTACCCAACTTTTTCACCCATAACTATACTGCACAGCTTTTCGAAGGCCCACTACACCAAGCAATACTTTTCAAAAGGCATTTCAGAACAAGTTATTTTCTTAATGTCCTTCCTAAACCCATTTTACATGTTGAAGTTCCCAACCTTTTCACCCGCAACTATACTTTACAGCTTTTTGGATACTTTAACACCAAGAAATACTTTTCAAAAGACATTTCAGAGCAAGTTCCTTCTTCATGTCCTTTCTAAACCCATTTTATAAGTTGAAGCATCCTTCCTTTTCACCCACAACTTTACTTTACAGCTTTTTGGATACCCCAACACCAAGAAATACCTTTCAAAAGACATTTCAGAGCAACATCTCTTCTTAATGTTTATTCTAAACACATTTTACAAGTTGAAGCATCCTTCCTTTTCACCCACAACTTTACTTTACAGCTTTTTGGATACCTCAACATCAAGAAATACCTTTCAAAAGGCATTTCAGAGCAAGTTCCTTTCTTAATGTCCCTTTCTAAACCCATTTTCCAATTTGAAGTACCAATCCTTTTCACCCACAACTTTACTTTACAGCTTTTTAAATGCTCCAACACCAAGCGATACCTTTCAAAGGCATTTCAGAGCAACTTCTTTTTTAATGTCACTTCTAAACCCATTCTCCAACTTGAAGTACCCATCCTTTTCACTCACAACTTTACTTTACAGCTTTTTGGATACCTCAACACCAAGAAATACTTATCAAAAGGCATTTCAGAGCAACTTCATTTCTTATTGTCCCTCCTAAAACCATTTCACAACTTGAACCATACATCATTTTCACCCACAACTTTACTTTACAGCTTTTTGGATACCTCAACACCAAAATATACCTTTCAAAAGGCATATCAGAGCAACATCCTTTCTTAATGTCCCTCCTAAACCCATTTTCCAACTTGAAGTACCCGTCTTTTTCACCACAACTTTACTTTACGACTTTTTTCCACACTCAAACATCAAACAATACTTTTCAAAAGGCTCTATTATATTTTTTCAGAACAAGTTTTTTCTTAATGTCCTTCATAAACCAATTTTTCAAGTTGAAGTAGTTATCTTTTTCACCACAACTTTATTTTACGACTTTTTGCACACCTCAAGATCAAGCAATACTTTTCAAAAGACATTTCAGAGCAAGTTCCTTTGCTAATGTCCCTCCTAAGCCCATTTTACAAGTTAAAGTACTTATCTTTTTCCCCACGACTTTACTTTACGACTTTTTTCCACACCCAAACATCAAGCAATACTTTTCAAAGGCATTTCAGAACAAGTTTTTTCTTAATGTCCTTCCTAAACCAATTTTACAAGTTGAAGTAACCATCCTTTTCACCCACAACTTTACTTTACAGCTTTTTGAATGCTCCAACATCAATCAATACTTTTCAAAAGACATTTCAGAACAAGTTCTTTTCTTAGTGACCGTCCTAAATCCATTTTACAAGTTGAAGGACCCATCCTTTTCCTCACAACTCTACTATAAGGCTTTTCGAATACCCCAACATCAAGCAATACTTTTCAAAAGCATTTCAGAACAAGTTCTTTTCTTAATGTCCTTCCTTCACCCATTTTACAGGTATAAGTAGCCATCCTTTACAACCAACACCGAGAAATACTTTTCAAAAGGCATTTCAGAACAAGTTCCTTTTTTAATGTACCTCCTAAACCAATTTTACAAGTTGAAGTACTCATCCTTTTCACCATAACTTTAATTTACGACTTTTTTTTCTTAATGTCACTCCTAAACCCATTTTACAAGTTGAAGTACCCAACTTTTTCACCGAAAACTATACTTCACAGCTTTTTGAATGCCCACAACACCAAGCAATACTTTTCAAAGGTATTTCAGAACAAGTTATTTTCTTAATGTCCTTCCTAAACCCATTTTACAAGTTGAAGTTCCCAACCATTTCACCGGCAACTATGCTTTACAGCTTTTTGAATGCCACATCATCAAGCAATACGTTTCAAAGACAGTTCAGAACAAGTTATTTTCTTAATGTCCGTCCTAAGCCCATTTTACAAGTTGAAGTACCCATCCTTTTCACCCACAACTTTACTTTACAGCTTTTTGAATGCCCCAACACCTAGCAATACTTTTCAAAAGACATTTCAGAACAATGGAAAAATGCATCAGATATCCAAAGACCTAAACTCATGCTCCTCCTCATATCAAATGGATACAAACACAAAAACACACACAAACAAACACACACACACGAACACACACACCCACACACAAACAAACACACACACAGACAAACACACACACACACACACACACACACACACACACACACACACAAACACACACATACACATATACAAACACACACACACATACACACGCACGCACACTCTCGCTCCCCCACTCACGCACGCACCCACACACACTCACACACACACAAGCAAAACAGAAAAAAACAAAAAAAAAAACAACACACACACACACACAAAAACACCCACACAAACACACAAACACACAAAAACACAAAATCAAAAAAAAACACACATAAACAAACATACACACACACAAAAACAAACACACACAAAAACACACACAAACAAAAAAACACACACAAACAAATAGAAACAAAAAAACACATACACACACACAAACACAGAAACACACACAAACACATAAACACACAAACACATACATACACAAACACACACACAAACACACACACAAACACATATACACACACAAACACATAAACAAAAACATACACAAACACAAACACAAACACAAACAAAAACACACACACACAAACAAACAAAAACACATAAACAAAAACACACACACACACATACACACACACATAAAAACACACACAAATAAAAACACAAACAAAAAAACATACAAATAAACACACACAAACACATACACAGACACAAACACATAAACACACACAAACACACAAACAAACACATACACACACACATACACACACACACACACACACACACACACACATACATACACAAACACAAAAACATACACACACACACACACAAACACATACACACACAAACAAACACACGCTCACAAACATACACAGGTAGAGAGTGAGACTATAGATTCAGACATACAAACCAACAAAGACAGGCACTGGGAGAAGCAAACATCCGCCCAGACACATAGGCAAAGAGAGAGATAAGAACACATGCAAATATATAGATTCAGACACACAAACCGAGAAAGAAATGCATTGAAATAAGCCGACACCCGCCAAGACACACAGGCAAAAAGAGTGAGAGAGACAAAAACACATACAAATACGTAGATTCAGACACACAAACCGAGGACTCACAGGCAAAAAGAGTGAGAGAAACAAAAACACATACAAATACGTAGATTCAGACACACAAACCGAGAAAGACATGCATTTGAAATAAGCAAACACCCACCCAGACACAGAGGCAAAAAGAGTGAGATATACAAAAAAACATACAAATACGTAGATTCAGACCCTTAAACCGAGAAAGACATGCATTGGAATAAGCAAACATCCGCCCAGACACACAGGCAAAAAGAGTGAGAGAGACAAAAACACATAGAAATACGTAGATTCAGACACACAAACCGAGAAAGACATGCATTGTAATAAGCAAACACCCGCGCAGACACATGACGAAAAGAGTGAGATAGACAAAAAAACACATACAAATACGTAGATTCAGACGCACGAGCCGAGAAAGACATGCATTGGAATAAGCGAACACCCGCCCAGACTCACAGGCAAAAAGAGTGAGAGAGACAAAAACACATACAAATACGTAGATTTAGACACACAATCCGAGAAAGACATGCATTGGAATAAGCGAACACCCGCCCAAACTCACAGGCAAAAAGAGTGAGAGAGACAAAAACACATACAAATACGTAGATTCAGAAACACAAACCGTAAAAAACATGCATTGGAATAATCAAAAACCCGCCCAAACACACAAGCAAAAAGAGTAAGTCACAAAAAACACATATAAATACGTAGATTCAGACACACAAAGCGAGGAAGGCATGCATTGGAATAAGCAAACACCCGCCCAGACTCACAGGCAAAAAGAGTGAGAGATACAAAAAAACATACAAATACGTAGATTCAGACCGACAAACCAAGAAAGACATGCATTAGAATAAGCAAACACCCGCCCAGACACACAGGCAAAAAGAGTGAGTGGTCTCACTGTTTTTTTCCATGTGTCTGGGTGGGTGTTTGCTTATTCCAATGCATGACTTTCTCGGTTTGTGTGACTGAATCTACGTATTTGTATGTTTTTTTTGTTTATCTCACTCTTTTTCGCCATGTGTCTGGGTGGGTGTTTGCTTATTCCAATGCATGCCTTTCTCGGTTTGTGTGACTGAATCCACGTATTTTTATATGTTTTTGTCTCTCTCACCGTTTTTGCCTGTGTGTCTGGGCGGGTGTTTGCTTATTCCAATGCGTGTCTTTCTTGGTTTGTTTGTCTGAATCTACGTATTTGTATGTGTTTTTGTCTCTCTCACTCTTTTTGCCTATGTGTCTGGGTGGGTGCTCGCTGATTGAAATGCAGGACTTCCTCGGTTTGTTTGTATGAATCTAAGTATTTGTATGTGTTTTTTTTTGTCTCTCTCCCTCTTTTTGCCTGTGTGTCTGGGCGGGTGTTTGCTTATTCTAATGCATGTCTTTCTCGGTTTGTGGGTCTGAATCTACGTTTTTGTATGTGTTTTTTTTGTCTCTCTCACTCTTTTTGCTGTGAGTCTGGGCGGGTGTTTGCTTATTCCAATGCATGCCTTTCTCGGTTTGTGTGTCTGAATCTACGTATTTGTATGTGTTTTTGTCTCTCTCACTCTTTTTGCCTGAGCGTCTGGGTGGGTGTTTGCTTATTCCAATGCATGCCTTTCTCGGTTTGTGTGTCTGAATCTACGTATGTGTATGTGTTTTTGTCTCTCTCACTCTTTTTGCCTGAGAGTCTGGGTGGGTGTATGCTTATTCCAATGCATGTCTTTCTCGGTTTGTGTGTCTGAATCTACGTATTTGTATGTGTTTTTGTCTCTCTCACTCTTTTTGCCTGTGAGTTTGGGCGGGTGTTAGCTTATTCTAATGCATGTCTTTCTCGGTTTGTGTGTCTAAATCTACGTATTTGTATGTGTTTTGTCTCTCTCACTCTTTTTAAGGTAAAAGCCGTTTCGATTTATAAAATTTAGTGTTGGACTCCATCTGTTTTTCTCGTACTTATACATATTGTATCTGACGTTCCATTTGTAGCTATGAATTTCACGTCGTTGTTCGTCTAGTAGTAAGAAAGTTGCTTCGAAAATAATGCCAGTTGAGGAATATTTCAGACCAATATATTCTGTGTCAATCACACCAAACAATATTATATCTGAAAAAATAGGGCTTAAATTAAATAAATATGTAATGTTCATCAATCATCAATAGTATACACAAGAATATGTTTAAAAAATTAAATCAAAAGTGTCATTCTATTTTTCTGATATGTTTTAGAGATGTAAAAAAAAAGTTGAAAAAAAATTTAAAAAAAACTGTCAGAAAAAAAAGTGGTCACTACAAACATTATTTTTCTAATAGTAAAAGTTTTTACACACATATATATATCATTCCCATTTTGAATTTGGAAAATATTAAATATGAATTTTTTGTTTTTTAAGTGTGTTTCATGACATTCTAAGAGATGTAAGAAAAATTTTAAAAAAGTAAAAAAAAAAATGTTGCGGGGGGGGGGTTGGAGGGAGGGGGTGGACGATTGTGGCACTTTGGGCCGGTGGGGAATGAATGTGGGGAACTTTGGCCCGGAATAAAAAATAGGTATGATTTACCTCATGTGCTAAGCTCGCAAACCATTTAAATGCAGCGTTTACATACTTTTTTTCATGTTTTGATATTGCTCTTTACCGACCTCTGGAGATCCAGGTAAAAAAATATTTAACAATCTGTTAACTATAATAGGGTCTGTATAAATTTTAGTAGAATTAATTTCTTTACCCACTATGAATATAAAAGAATAACTTACTTCTTGCGTGTAGCTTTCGTCAATATTCCTTTTGTTTGAATGCATCATTATATTTCAAATGCTAATTCTGAACTGATAAAATAATTCATGGTCGGAGTTCTTATATCCGTGTTCAAGGTTAAACATAAGTCAACCACAACTAACAAATTAAATTACAGAAAGAATTTCAAAATTTCATACAAAGAAAACGAATCACTACCATGAAAACATAACGCGCTTTGAACAGAGATCAGCACGAATTTTCACGGTAGTTGAATCCGGTCATTACACTGTCTGCTTGTATTGGCGGGAGACACTCTGCTTGTAACTGTTATAGCTATATGGGGAGACATTCTGCTCGGAATCATTATAGCTATATGGGGAGACACCCTCGTTGTATAGATTGAACCATTACTACTGACACACGCAATCCAATTTCTTAGGCAGTCGCTTTATCGACAGTAGTCACAAGTTTCGAAAATGAATCCTTTGAGGGTGACAACTCCTCCACAGCCCTCAAGACAAGGATTAAAATTTGAGAATTTTCAAAATTCTTCCCATTATTCCTTAGGGATCAGATGTTTGTATAAACTTAGAGAGGGCTCATTTGACTGAAAATTGAAAGTTCTTGTTCACTTTTTAAGAGTCAAAAGAGATTGGAGGGTAACAAACCCCCCCCCCTCCTCCTCCAAGCCCTAAATGCATCAGATAAAAATTTTGAGATAGCCATTTTGTTAAAATAGTTCAAAGTTCTGATAACAAAAAACTCCGGTGTCGACACAGCCCACCAGGGCCCAGAGGTAGGCGTTTTAAGTTATGTCCTGGGGCATAACTTATTAAGGGGGGTTTATAACTTATGGGAAGAACACATAGACAATCTATTATAATTATCCAATTATAAGGTTAAAATACATACTCTGTGATTGATGCAAAATTGCTTTGGCACACAAAATCCTATTAAGGTCAATTCCAAACAGTCGTGATCCCTTTGTGTCAGCAAGTGAAATGGTCTAAACCCCCGAATTGGAGCTATTTTTTCAATCCATTAATTGTTGTCAATCGCTGTCCATAAGTTATGCAAGCTGTCTATTGTTCATATATAAGGTTTTATCAAAGAGGTAATCGTATAGACTTTGAAAAAAGCCTCATTCGATTTAAATTGAAAGTTCTAGATCTGTTTTTTTAAAGTCAAGAATAATTGGACAGTAAGTACCCCCCCCCCCCCATGCCATACAAACTAGAAACTTTTTGCAATCAAAAAACTTTGATTTAATACAGGATGTGACTTTAGCCAGTCTGGATATTGAATTCATTATGAGACCGATTATTCTGGTAAATGAATTTTCTTTTTATTTTGGTTTTCGAGGGGTGTTATATAGACAAATTTTTGGGTTACCTATGGGGGCTTCTCTTTATCCTCTATTGGCAAATATATTCATAGATGCCATCGAAACCTCCGCTATAAACAGTTTTAGAATCTCCCCTTGCTTCTGGGGTAGGTTCATGGATGATGTGGTGTGCGTTTGGAAACATGAATTGGGCTCCTTAGACATATTTTGTAAGCATTTAAATAGTTTTGATAATTATATTAAATTTATAGTTGAGTATGAGGATAATAATAAATTACCTTTTCTGAATATTTAATTATTTATAAGGGATCTCCATTTACTTTTCTCGATTTACAGAAAACCAACGCACAATGATAGGTATTTAAATTTTCATTCTTACCACCCTATGTCGGTGAAAAGGGGGGGTTGTAATTTCAATAGTGGATAGAGCTTTTAGAATTTGTTCCCAGGAATTTCTGGACTCGGACTTGCTATACTTGAGGGATATTTTGTTTTGTAATAGTTATCCAATTAAGTTCATTGATGAAATAATTGAAAATAGACGGGTTAAACATGATAGTAGGGTTATTGGGGTTTCTCAGTCTTTAGATTTAGTTGTATCAAAGTTAGTTGTATTCATTTCATTACCATATGTACCTGGTTTGGGTGAGAAACTTTCACGGGTTTTACGTAAATTTGGTTTTGATACATGTTTCCAATCGTTGAGGCCAATGGGTGGTTTTTTTAGTTCTGGTAAGGATATAACTCGGGAAAATTTATTAAGTGTGGTTTATAAAATTCCGTGTTCTTGTGGGAAGTTCTATATTGGTAGGACTCACCAACAATTTGTTGAAAGGTTTATTAAACACCGAAACTCAATAGAAAAAACCCTACAATTAAGCAAGCCTCAAGAAACTTTCGTTTCAGCTTTAGCAGAGCATATTTGGTTTCAACCAGATCATTTTGTAAAATTTGATGAAGCCTTAGCTATTTCTAATGATAAGGGTTACACCCAATGGGCGAGGGAAGCCATAGAAATTAAAAAACATATGTTTTCTAACATTTCCATAAATAGGGACACGGGTAATTTAAATATTGACCCAATTTATGATAACCTTCTAAAGAGTGAATCAACAGTCAATAAGGGAGTTAAGATTTTAAATAATCACCAGGGGACTATTTTACCTGCTAGACGATTTGCTTCAGTAATAGCTAACAAAAGGATTATTTCGCAACTGAATAATTAAAGTAATTTACAGTTTTTTTATTTTTCCTAGTTACTCTGGTGTCATCACTGAAGTAACTCTATAATAGCATCTTTTCCCTACGTGGATCAGTTTGGGCCAATTGTACATTTTTGTTTTTGTTTTTTTTTGGTGGTGGTTTTATTGGTTTTTAGTTTTATGTTTTTTTTTATGTAGTTCTTCTTGTGTTTCTTTCGTGCTGAAGACGCCTTGTTTGTATACAGGCGAAATATCCGCGTTGTTTTGTTTTTGTTGTTTTCTTTTCTCTCCACTGGCCACAGTCTCGTTTGTTTGTTTTTTTTAGAGATTTTTCTCTTTGTTGGTTTTTGAAATACAGCTTTATAGTTTGTAATCTTTGAAATACATTTGCCAGCTCTGTCATCGCATGCCTACTGACGTTTTGGTGGGTGTTATTTCAGGCCCGTCTTATTTCAGGTAAAAAAAAGTCATTCTTTGTCTTTCCTTCCGTTACAAAGGTAAGGAAAAAGTTTCGACGTACTGTATAATATGAAATTCTAGATTTTTCAGAGATTAATATTCAATAAAATGATAAGTTACGATTTTCCAGGCTTTTATGGTTGGTGTAGTTTTCGCCAAGTTGTCCAGACCGAAGATGAGAGCGCAAACACTCTTGTTCAGTCGAAACGCAGTGATTTGTCTTCGTGATGGTATGTTGTGTCTTATGTTCCGGGTTGGAGACATGCGAAAGTCACACATAATAAATGCAAGCGTACGTGCACAGATCATAAGGACGAAGGTTACACAAGAAGGAGAGTTAATCCAATATTACCAGCAGGTAAATCTTGTTCTAACTTACGATACCAGACAAGCGATACTTAATCTCTTGATTTTCTCTTCTTCATTTTTCTATGACATAAGCCTTGCCCCTTATGCTACTAACCAATTAATTACACATGTTTTTTTTGTCTTCAAGTCTTATTATAGACAGAGCCGATCCTAGGGCTGGTGGGGCTCGGGGGAAAATTAATAGCCCCGTCCCGGCTCAAATATAAGCAAAAACAAGTTGAATCAAAGTGAAAAATTTCATCAAAGCTGGTAGTCCCCCAGCCGTGGTCCCCCCAGCTGCGGCGCCCTAAGCAGCTGACCTAGTTGCCCCCCCTCCTCCTCCTAGGAAAAATCTAACAGTCTGCATTTTTGATAAACTTTCAACTTGCAAGAAATTTTGGCGATATTACAGCCAAATTTTCGAAAGATTTGACTGATGGTAGCACAAAATACGGGAAAGTTCTCGGGATAAGATTTGTTCTTGCGAAGAATTCCGTCGAACTCCATCGTTAAAGACCCTACATATTAAATACAAAACTTTACTTAACGTTCAATACTAAGGTTGTTACGGTTCTTATGTTTATCTCCCTTCATATTGAAACTGTTCCCTTCTTTCTAGAACTTTATTTTGTTGGAACGCAAGTAGAACATCCTCAAAGAAAATGATAGCAATCATTCGCAGAAGCTTTGAATTTGAAAAACATGGCACCATTGAAGATGATTATGTTGTCCATACATTTTTCACAAGGGAAAAAATTCTCTTCTGTATATATTTGCCTCAAGGTTTTTAAGTCTACTTTTTCAGTTTTTTTCATTGAAAGAAGGCTCCTTTGGCCTAAAAAACTATTTTCTAGCTTCTATAAACTCGATTATTTTTTGCGAAAAGATCCATTTTGGTTTTGTAAAGGTAAACATAAACAGTTGAAATCTGTTCAACTCCTTCCGTCAAGGCTTTTGCGTTTCGTTCCTTTTTAAGGTTACATTAATGTAAGGTCTTACGGAGAGTTTTTAAGGCTTGTGGAATCTGGTGTAAAGGAGGGGAACAGAAAACATAATATAAAGGTTCCTTTAAGGTGACATTTCTTCTTCAGTTAATGGCTTTCATCATCAAACTGCCAAGAAAACGCGATTTTCGTCTGGGTCTGCAATTAAAACGGGGAAAAAATTAATTGTCCTTTAGGTACGCTAGAAACCGTGTATTTAATCAACTATGGCCAAGTATGCACGAGTACAAGTGATTTAAGAAAATGGCACCACCTTTTGCTTCAGATTTAATTGAAATTTTATATCTCTGCTTTTAGAAAATTCACTCTGGTCATGATAAACGTTTCAAGCTGATTCTAATCATTACAAACTTTATTGTTTTTCCTTCTTATGGAAAAAACGGTGAGCCTTCCATCTTGTAGAAGCCTATGAAATATTTTTGTATGCTAGGAAATATGGTAACAAAAGCAGAAAAAAGATTTGTCGGTATCCAAGATTCTTTTTTGTCTTGGATTAAAAGCCCATTGTTCCCTGTTCTGCTTCTATAGATCAGAGTTGAATGCAACTCTTGCTTTCAGCTGGATGGAAGATTCCAGTGAGTTGAACATATGTAAAATATTGCTTTCTGTTCAAGGACAGAAACATCAAAATACCAGTTTATCGTAACATTTAATTTGCTAACCAAAGTTAACCATGAAGACACCCCCATTTAGGCTACACTGACTTCAGGCTGGTTTGGGGAAAAGGTGTGCTATTTATCCGGATCCGCTTCTGTAACACTGCTTAGGATGACTGAATCTTGGTAAATAACATAATTCGAAAATTTTACTTCTTGGGATTTGGATTTGTCATTTTTATTTTTTTCATTATGTTGTCATTTATATTGTCAGTATTTATATTTTGTCATTTTTTTATAACAAGCCCCAGTCCCTCCGGAAAAATTATAATTTAACATCCGTGCTCCTTTTGTGTAGAATATCAGTATCAATATTTTGTTTTGCTAATACATTTGGTCTTGTATTTCTGACAGAACATAGTTGTGATTATGAGGCCAAGATGGGAAAGGTGCCAGTTAGATTCATATGACAGGCATTAGATTGCGCTGATTTTTTTTCCTTGAGGCTAATTATATTGCTGCCTCATTCAAAAACACATCTTTGTTTAATTATTTAGACTAAGATGATTACTGAGTGAGTTGTAGTAAATACTAAGCTATTAAGCTGACTTTTTTTCAGTAGACTTATTTATAAAAAAAAAATTGTTGTCTACACATCTGATAGTATTAAGTGACGTTTGCATACAGATCCATTAAGACTTCCATGCACAAAAAAGTATTTCTTAAATATGGACCTACGCTTATTTAGGAATGGATTTCCAGCCAAACATACAAATGAATGCCACTTTTAAGCCAGATAATGAATATAGTGACAAAAATAAGCTTCCCGATTGGTAGAATGACTAGAGATATAGAACTCAGAACTGGAGGCTTGGCTGTAAATTGTTGCAGCCAAGTACTGAATATTGCACACAAACAGAAAATTCAAAATATTGATGTCCGAACAGTCACGGGTCTTGTAAGTCCAACCAAACGCGCCTGTGAACTTCATTTTAACGTGCTTATTGTGTAACGTGAACCGTTACCTTCAGAGAAGAAGGCCCTTAGCAATTGCTCAAAATGTACACCAAAGTCTGCCTTCCCTTTAGTGTTAAGATCTTCCATGAGCAGCATGAGGATTTTCATCACTCAGAATCCGACGATTTACTTCTACTGGCGACTCAAAAATATACACAAAACGGCCATTTGAAGATGCGACTTGATGCTTATGGAGAAATTTGATTTGTATTTTATTTCGTATACTATTGGAACAGGTCGTTCTTAAAACACAAAAAAGGCATCGAAATAATTTCGAATAGTTATTATCAGAGGCAACGTTCTAGTATATGACTATAGCTGTATGACAACAATCAAGGGCTGACTAAAATGATAAACTTGCTATCGTTGCCTCGATATTGACTTAATTTTGTATTGTGTTCGTTCTTACATTTTGGGGTAAAAAATAAGGTAAGTCTTATCGACATAAATTACCAGTCATTTGGGGTAAGTCTCATATAAATTTCGGTTATCGTCCACACTAACTTCTTGCCTTTCTACGGCCGATCATCTCATTATTTGAAAATATTTGAGGGTACTACAGATTCCTACTGGGGTATTCTTAGAGAGAGTAAACTCAACAGACCCACAAGAATTTTATTTGGGAGAGGATACAATTCAAGGCGGTGCTTAAATTCAATGAAAGTGCATAATTAGGTAAATTATATGAATCCTAGTCAAAAAGAACCACTTTACGGGCCTTTTGGCTTGCAAAGTCCAACCTCGGTGGCCCTTTGTCACCTGTCTCAGCTTACTTCAGTCTTTTACCCTCGGTATATGTTCCTCGCTTTACTCGGGTCGTATTCGGGTCTTTAGTCCTTTTTTGATTCAATAGACGATACCAGGTTAAACATAATATTAAATAACTTTGGAAAAACCCATCCGCGAAGAAAAAAATTCCCACTGATCCCCTTTAATCGGATTCTCTGTGCATTTGCATCTACATATCTTAGCCTAATGTTGATATGTTACCACGCAAATATATCTTTTGCCAAAACCAAGATTTCTTGGGGGTATTCTGCTCGGTAGGGAACATATAGCTTTCCTTCACTTTGCATATAGGAATGAGATAAATTGCTTTATCAAAGAAAATTGATACCTCGCCCCCTGACCCAACAGTCCAACACACGTATGCAAAATAACCGAGAGTCTGAAATACTCTGTAAGAATCTTATCGAACCTGTGCATGTCACACACACATTGACGTCGAAATTCCTTGAAGGTGTTTAAGTTATGGCCTTTTCTCAAACATTTATGAACAAGAGATTAAAAACAAATAGAAATATCAATTTTTTGAACAAAAATGTTTTCTTGCCCCCTTTCTTTCGCAATACGACACCATTCATATTACGAATATTAATGTGACTTTGAACATTGGAAGCAAAGAATTGCAGACAATGTTTTACTGCCCCTATACTTTTAAGGTTGTATGCCATAACGTGGATTTCCTTAAATGTTCCGAGAGCTGGTCCCTTTGGATTCAAAATTTATATTAAATGGAGAAAAGCAATCATAAAAACCTTGTGAAATAAAAATGTTTTTACTATAAATTAAATAAGAACAACTGCAGACATAAAAAAAAGGACACTTGGCCTCTTGGGGCGGGAATTCACCACCACTCCCCGTGTCACCTTCTCGATGACTCTGCAGATGCATGTCTTGAAATTTCAAACTTCTACTATAACAAAAGGCAAATATTTCCTTTCATTAATATGTCAAGAAGGTACAACTTAGTACTTTGCGAGAATATTAAGCAAACAAAAATTCTGGCACATAATAAAAAAAGATATACTAGGCTCCACAAACATTAACGCCAGAAGAGAGTTTTAAAATGCATCAAAAGTGGAAAGCCAATTTTAGACAGAAACACGATAATTTGTCTCTAGAATATTGACCCCCCCCCACACACACACACACGCATGCAAATACAGATATCATTGGCTGCTTAACACCGCATCCCAAATCGTAAAATCAAATTGGCACCTCCGAACAAGCCCGGTATTGACAAAGATTAAAAACTTTTCAACAAATAAGCTTTTAAACCAATCAATATTTACTAACAAGAAACAAAGCATTTATTATTGAATAGTAGGCTACACGTATTTAAAACCTAAATATATAACAATGGGATCCGACTGTAGAATAAAACTGAAAGAATAAAAAGTGAATAAGTAAACTAAAAATTAAAAAAAAGTCTATAAATAATGAAATAAATGAGGTCTATTTTTTAGATAATTCCAAGTCATAGCTGCAGCAGTAGCTGCAATCTATCTAAATTTTAGGTGTTGAGGTCCCCATCTTCAGATACAAGGATTATTTTTTTTTTTTTTTTTTTTTTTTTGCATGCGTAGTAGGGATGTTCTATTCTTTCACCAAGGCTAGCAGGCTACCACAAGGTCTTAGAGAAATATCTAATGATTCATTTAAAAGCTACTGCTCATACCCATGGGTTTCCGATAAATTTGCTTTTATAGCACTAAAGTAAAATGAAATATTCCACAAAAACCAGATTGTCTCTAAGTATAGAGCAAACAATTTTGGTTACATTTGTAAAGACGATAGCTTAAAAACATTATGGCTGTCATTCGCTCTTTACTAGGTTCCTGCCAACAAAAAGACAAAAGCTGTTTCCTATGTGTTTGCATGAAATCAGTGTTACAATAGAAAATGCAACATAGTAAAGAACGAACGACAGCCCATAGTAAATGGAAGTTTAAAAAGGCGTTTCGAAAAAAAAACTTACTAGTGAAACAAATTCTTCATTGATGCTTCTATAAAAGGAACAATGTGGAGTGAAATACATTTGCGAACCATTTAGCTTCGTTTGCATGGCAGATGGGCCACTCGCGGGGACCGAAGGCCCGAGCTTCCGCCTTAGCAAAGCAAGGGCCATTAAAAATTCGCGAACTGAAAATTCAACAAATAGACAGATAGATAGATTTATTCAACAGTAAACTTAATCTTTGCAAAGATCTATTGCTTAAAAAATTCTATCGATAGCTTCAAAATCATGTGTTAGAAGGGGGCTGCTGTCCCCTCAACCTCCCACTTTTCACGCTAAAGTGATTGCATTTTTATCAGTGCTTCAAGACTGAATACTCCTACATAAGAGAAATTTGAGAAAGTATAAAAAATAACTTTCAAAGTGGGTTGTGAAGTTTTTTTGGGGAGGGGGTTCTGCACCTTTGACTTTGATCAATTTTATCTCTGTTGTTTTTTGCGGCTTTCTAATTCTCACATTCAAAATTCTTCCATTTTTTTCTCTCTAGTCTTTTTTTCTTCTTGTACGTATGAATTGTTTGCTATATATTATATATAAGAAATATATTCTTGACAGTACTTTGGTTGTGTTATTTATGTAGGCTATTTAGTAGTAGTTCTCCCAACTACGATCGAATACTTGGGGAATATTAAATTTTGTAGACTTAAAGTGCTATGGCTTGATTTTGGGACAATTATTTATACTTTTTAATGCTGATTTTGCTCTATGTTGGACTTGATTTTCGGATTATCGGGTTGGATATACTGTTTTGTCCTAGGTAATTGGATGGATGAGTAAGGTATACTACCGGAAGACCTTGTTCAATTACTCATTTATCTCATTTACTACATTAGGAAGACAGTTTTTTTTTGTTTGTTTTTTTTAACCTAATAATTACCTGTAATACATTATATATATATATATATATATATATATATATATATATATATATATATATATATATATATATATATATATATATATATATATATATATATATATATATATATATATATATATATATATATATATATATATATATATATATATATATATATATGCCGCTTATCTTCTAACTGTATTTTTCTTTATTTTCGCTGTCGTATATCTTCTAACAAAATATTCCTTTCTTATTATCTTCATTTTGATTCGTTCTGATCTTCATTGCCACATGTCTTGTAACCACACATTGTTTTTTGTTCTTCGTTTTCGAGTCGTTGTAATTCTCGCTGCCACTTATCTTTTAGCTTCATATTTCTTTGTTCTCCAATTTTACTTTTGAATCGTTGTAATTATTATTTTCGCAAGTATTCTAACTACATATTTCTTTCATCTTTATTTTCGTTTATATTTACTTCAGACGTTTTTCAATACCCTTTGCTTTAGCTGCTCCTATTGGTCTTGTCACTTTTGATGGTCTCGGTTGTTCAACTTCACCCGTACATTTATGTTCCTCAGGTTGTTCTCTGGAACTTATCTAATTTGATGGTCCAGTTCGTTCATTTTGAGCTTACGTTTTCGTCCTTTTTGGTCCTCATTTTGAGCTTACGTTAATTATACATATTATGAAGCTGCTGAAAATACCTTTCAAAATTTACACCAATTATGAATACAAGAATTTACATTTTTCTAAGTTTTTTTCCTATAAATTCTTCTAAAACTGAAAATCTAATTTCCTTGAGTTTTCACTTTTAATCTATAGGCTATAATTGCTAAACTAATCAATCTATCCTGATTCACTGCTTATATCAGATAGTTGTTTATTGGTTTTAGCCTTGTGATCCCTCTCCAAAAGCAACGCTTACTGAAATTGTTAAGCATAGACTATTTAACAATTTCCAAAAAAAATTTCATTTTGAGGTCAGTGCGGGGCCCATTCAAACTCGGGGCCCATTCAAACTCGGGGCCCGATTGAGCTCAATCGTTCCAATCGCATTTTATCTAGCCTTGTGAATGAATGAAGCCTAATAAATTCAGTGCATTAAGGAGTTTCCTTGGCAAATAGATTGCAATGACGGACGTGCTTCAAATAAACAAAAAATCCTTCAGCACTTACGACAGTGCTTTTTGCTTGGATCTGCTACCAGTTGTTTAAACGGGCGATGGCGGGGTTCAATCCATGACTATTTGAGATATTGCGTATGGGCTATCAAAATAATTGTTTTATTGCTGGATGCCACCCCCCCCCCAAAAAAAAAAAATATGGCGGACCTTTTCTCGAAGCAAAAAAAAGTCACTATGTCACTGTCTACCGTTTAAAAAAGACGGGTTTACGGTAAAATAGTAGTATGCAGGTTTTGCTTTGTAAGGCTTGCTGCCAAAGACTTCACTTTTTAACTTTTACATTTAAAGGCTTTAAGAATTAAGATTAGTATCTTTTGGCCTTTGAACAAAGTAACCATTAGACCTTAAGGCAAATTTATGTTGACTCACTCTGACAGCTTTTTTTAAATGAGAATCTGATAAGCCTCCTTGTCATAAATCTTGCCTCTCGAAAACGCAATAATGAAGTTTTGTCGCTACGCACAGATATATAATGATTGAAAAACTATTAAGACTTCCGTCCATTAAAGGCAATACCTGCTGAACACGATTCGTGAAAACAGCTGGAGAGCGTAAAACTTGTGGTTTCTTCATTTTAGTTCACCAGAACCTGAAATCGATTCAAATATTTTTCTCTGGGCTTTTTGTACAAGACTGTAACGACTCGGGGTTGAGGCGTAAGCCATTTTCTCCCATTTGCCTTTCAGAGGTATCTTCCCAACCCTGCCTCCATACCCGGGGAAATGGATAAAATTCCCTTTAAGTTTGGTACATCGGTATCCTGCTCCTGGAAAATTGAATCAAAAAGCAGCAAGCTTAGGTTTTCAGGCTTCAGGCCTGAGTATGCCTTACAGTTAAATGTAGCATATTTACTGTACATATAGTACATTTTCTGTGCTTCCATGCTGACTCTTAAAAATCAGAGGAAATGGATGACGCCATGACACCCCCCCCCCAACAAAAGCGGTCCAAGTCATGAGCTAATCTTGTTTTGCACTCACTGTAAAAAAAATTGTTTGAGATTCAACAATTGTTTGTAATGTTTATCAACAACAAAATTGGAATTTGAACACCTGAAAATCGGCGAATTGAATATTAAAGACCTTATTGGAATTTCCTGATCATTATTGAAATTTTTGATTTGTTTAGGAACAGAAATGTTGTATCCCCATACCAGAATTGAATTTTTAATTTGTTGACAAAAAACATGTTGGATTTTAAGATCCTTGTTGGATCTCCACCTTGTTTGTTGGATTTCCTCTTCTTTTATTGGGTTTCCGTCACTAGCGTTGTTCAATTTCCTAGGCCTACAGTCTAGTATCTAGTGATTACGATTCAGTTTTTCTTTCTTGTTTCTGAAGCATCAATAAATACACAAAAAAAAATATTTGTTTTATAAGAACAGAAAATTACAACAACAAAATTATCCCAGATAATATGACACCTCTTAACGGCTGCACTTTTTTGTGGTGGAAATCAGTAGTTCAACGGCGTAATAGTAGACCGACAGAAGAAACCTGAGTGAGAAATATCTTCCAATCAGGAAAACAGTGTGACACACGGACCTGAAATGAAGATGAAAACAAATCGAGGCACAAATAAAAAGATAGACTTCCCCCCTTTTTTCTACCTCCAGAGCTGAAGGGTTGCAGCAATAATGCCACGGATCCTGTCTTTCCTGAATACCTTTGAATTACTCATCAGATTTGATTTAAACCAATATTCGAGTCAAACTTAAAACGAACTGGAATCACTACGCACAAGACTTAAGCGACTGCCACTACAATGAAATAAAATTTCTAAAAAATTGAGATACAAATTCTAAAGTGAATCTGTAGTCCTAATACTATCAAGATTGTTTCCCTTCGAACTTGTCTTCTAAACAATCATGAAATCCCCTTTTCAGATATAAAACGACAGTCAATCATTGAACTGAGCTAATTGTGCAGAAGTGTTGCCAAATTAAATGAAAAAAGATTAAGCAGCAATCCTAAAATGTTTTATTTTTATACTGTTAAAGGTGTCCTTAAATGGTTAGCTTTTGCTGTACCAATAAATACTGGAATACTGTTTACCAATAAATACTGTTTACCTGTATTTTTTGTTTGTTTCCGGTAAAACGCTAGTTTCTTATAATCCTACAAACATCGGGAAATGTCACCAGTTGTTTTATTTGCACTAGTTTTATCGATGTATGTTAGATAGGATGTGAAATAATAGTTTTTGTTCGCTTAATTTTCAACTTCGGTTTTTACTTCCCTCAGAATATAAGGATTGGATTCCCACCATTAGAAATGTCTGTTCCGCAGATTGTTTAAAACAGGAACTGCTTACTGTATATTGTAGGCGTACTGTCTGTCAGCGACTTACACAACACTAAAATATTGTTCCAAAGGCTTAAGAAATATCAATTCATTTTAACTACAAAGTTTTGAATATTTTTTTTCTCGGAAACATTCTCAAATACTTAGCTGTTAAAACTGATTGATTTATTCAGTTTTCAGAGATGCTTTTTTGCAATCCAGGTTAAAGTGAGCTTCAAAAGCTCAAATTTGAGTCCAACGCGTATATGTGCTACACTTCGAGCCTTACTAAAGTACCTTGCTTTATCTTGCAGCAACCAAATCCTTTTTGTGTAAACAAGCTTGGGCAGTGCCCTCCTAGAAAACGTTTTACCCCGTCATAAAAATCCTGGAAATTGATTGTAAATCTAAATTCCTTCAGAATAAGACGGTTAATTTCATCTCCTCCTTGGCTGGTCGGTTGCCTCCTTTCCTTCAGGAAAAAAAACAAGCCACGACCCATGTAAAAGAGACGTCAAGATGGGTGGCACCTAATGCTTTGGTCACTACTGAGCGTGGAGAAGAGCCTGTCAGTGGAGCCTATTTTTTTTTACCAGTATTCTTAGTAGAGAACCTCTAATGACTATATGAACGAACCAATCTTGTTGTAGGTATAGAGTATCTAAATCATGCTATGAATCAAATTTTATCTGGCTCTTTTTTTATTTATTTTTTCCATTGATTTTCCAGGACCTTCCTGTAGGAGCTGAAAATGGTGACAATTCGATATTTTTTGTCTGGCCAATCACAATTGTACACATCGTCAACTCTGCATCGCCTCTTTACAATTTATCTGCTGCGGATATCTTGAAAGAGAAGTTTGAAATTGTGATAATCCTAGAAGGGACGGTAGAGTCAACAAGCATGACGACACAAGCAAGATCTTCGTATATACCAACCGAGATCTTATGGGGACACAGGTTCCAGAATATGGTCAGTTTTAGGAAGGATACTGCAACGCATAATATTGACTACAGTCTATTTGATTCTACATATGAAGTTGACACTCCGTTGTGTTCTGCTCGAGAATTAGACGAGTTTAAGAGGGCCAAAGAAGAAACCGGGGAAACAGGTTTGTTAGCTTGTTTTTACCGTTTTTCACCTTTTGATATATCTGAAAAGCAGCGCCTGTTATGAAATGGGACTTTCCAGAAATATAACTAATATAACTATACCCTCTTTGACATGTCCCAAGATCAAGAGGTTTTCTTGTCATTTGTTTCACAATTTCACTACAGAAATCTCGAACTGTTTGTTGACCATGTAGATATGGTCGTATTGTCTAATAGGTTCGTTTAGGCCTGAAGCACAGAGGCCGCCTAGATTTGGAGCGTACTCGAAGTTTTTCAAATGGAATCATTTTTCTAGAAATGTTTGAGAATTTTGTAATGATGAATATTTAACTTCGACGAGACTGTACTATAAGTAAGGAGGCATCATTTGTATAGACATTAAATGAAAGATTACCACAATTTAAACCAATCGTTTGGAAAACATTATTAGAGACCCAATCTGAAAATTTTTTTTTTTATAAAGAACCTCAGTTAGGAATCGGCTTATGTGCCTCTGGGGATTCTTAGAATCAGTTTCAGTCGTCTCTTTCCCACCCCCCCCCCCATTTATCATTTAAGCTTCCTCTCCCTTCCTTGGGTGGAGCTCCGCTATTATTGAGAAAAACAAGTTTAAATTATATAAATTAAAACATGGTAGCCTACATCATTCCAAGGATTTGCCAGCTCTGCACTTGATTTTGATCGGTCTACAAAACTTCAAAATTAAAGTATGTTTTTAAATTGTGTAAATTAAAGCATGGCACATCATTCCAGGGGGTTGACAACGCATCACTTGGTTTTGACTTACATCCAAAACTATTTAACAAAAAAGTATATTATGTTTAACTATGTGTTTATTAAAATCATAAAATCATACTTTTTTATTGATCTTATGCAAACAAATCTGTGCAAACAATGAATAGACCCTAAACCCTCCCTGATTTACCAAAACTACGTATAAGATTCGTAGCTAGATTACATTCTTTGACCATCTTGGTTTGATACAAGCTAAACGACGAAACAAATACCCTGTTTGCCTCTGCTATGGCAAGATGGATCTGCATGATAGAGATGTAAAATATAATAGAGGACTAACACTGGACATTTGACATTGAAACTGTTGCACAGGAGAAGGAAAAACCCACTGTAGCTGTTCTTTTAAGAAGGTTTACACGTGCAGTTTTAGATTAAGATGGATTCAGAATGACGATGTTTATTAATCAAAAATTAACTTAGTAAATATACAGTTGTGGATAATGTTGATTCTCGGAGTGAAGCAGATGCACAGGTCTAATCAAAGACTTAAAAAAATATTGTATTATATGTATTTGATATATTTGGCACTAGACACATTAATGGTGTTGTTTTTATCAAACCACGTTTAACTAAATAGACGTAAAACAAATTAAAAAAAACATGTTTGGCTAAATGGCAACCCGATATAATCTGCGTCCAGGAACAAGTGTACCACCTTGTCCTCCCCCCCCTCCAGTTAACTCACTGTGCTTCGCTCGGGCGCCATCTTCGAGTCATAGTATCACGTCATAAAATCACACGCCATACTTTTATATTACTACTACTACTAACAACTCATTGCAGCACGAAGTCGCCTGAGGTCTGCATAACTACGCAGGCTCCTCCTCCGTCTCAATCTATTCAAAGTCCCCCTCCTTACACCCTCCCGAGAAGTTCTCATTTCCTTTAAATCTTTCCTAACGACATCCTCCCCCCCCCCCATTCGAGGACTATCTGCTTTTCATTTAGCCCTATTTGTTGGGCCGACAAGAACGATGTTTGGCAATCGGTCATACTTTTATAGACGTAGATATATATATATATATATATATATATATATATATATATATATATATATATATATATATATATATATATATATATATATATATATATATATATATATATATATATATACTTTGGGAGGGGGATTTTTATAGTCTGTAGCCAATCCGATAGATTCAAGTTTATTGAGTGTAAATTTTAATATTTCTAACTGGATTAGTTTAGGCCATTTTTGGCGTGCGCATAAAACCACAAACACGCATATATTGGCCATTTCAATACAATCTTATAATTAAGAACCATCCATCTCCCCTATTATGGACTTGAACATGCCTCTCCTCCTGATCCTATGCCTGTTGCATATCCCTAATTTCCTTCAAGAAATCCTAATGTATTTGTATGATTGACATTTTGTATTCGGTATTTTGCCCACATCAACTGCGGTAACGCTTCGAGCACTCTATTGTTACACAACTACGCTTTTTATTTGTTGTCATTTTTATAGCGGCTATTATGTAAATAAGTAAATTTGCATATTTTTTCTGAGAAACCAAGATAAGTGTTCTGCTCTTACAGTAGTTTTACACGTGCTAGAGCTTTGTTATTCAAATTTTGTATTCCGGGCTATATAATGACAGTGCCGCATATAAAACCCCACCAGTCTTCATTGTTTCTTTGATGCTCTATTTAACCGGTTTATTTTACTTATGAAACCACGTGATCCATAGAGAAAGGATAAACTATCAATATCTAGAGCTGGACAATAGTAAATTCTTGAGACTTTGCAGATGATTGCGGATCTGAAGTCCCTTATCATGCATGTATGCCAAATGCTTCTTCTCAGTTTTTGAATTCGAGAGCAAAACTGTAAAATTCGGGGAATTGTCGGGGAAATAAGACTAAATTTTAGTGTCGAAATTGGAGACAGAATCAAGTATATCATTTTTTTTTTGTATATGCAAGAGACATCTGTCTTTAGCTCTGATAGAACCTTTGTTAGGCTAAAAACTCAGTTTTTCTTTTGTTGTCCGTTAATAAACGAGTGGTGGGTGTGTTGGTTAATAGCTGGTTTTGCGTTTAGTTTAAATTATTAAAAGAGGTATGCTATTGTATTAGACATAATTTTTTTGTATTGTATTATAGTAAAAACAACATACATGACTTAATTTCGTTTTTGTAAATCTTTTGCCGTAATGAGATTATTCTGTAAAATTAAGGAGCAGAAATTTAGAGGCCGTTTTCCCGAGGACTTAGAGTTGAACTCGACTTCCACGTGGATTTATTTTTTCGCGCTGGATTTGCTCGCTGGATGTATGTTTTTGCGTAAATCCTCCTCGAATGCATCTAAAGTTGAACTCGAAGTTGAGCTCAAATCCATCGTTTGTTCAACTCTGTGTTATTAGTAGAGTAGAACGTCAACCTGCATCGAATTCTAAGTTGAAAATCCATCTCTAAGTTGAACAAAAGATGGATTTTATATTATCTTTCGTTGTGTTCATGAGGATTTTAGTTGAACCTGAGTTCAACCCGAGTCCTCGTGAAAACAGCCTCTTAGTCTTATGAAAAGTAATGCCTCACCTTAAATCCAGTTAGGCACTAGTGGTTGCCAAATCTCATCATTTTGATAAGCAAGCGCTATCTATAAAACAAGATGATTTATTCAACTCTCCCTTTGGGATCATCTGCACGTGCTGCCTTCTTGGAAGCTGGAAAGAGTTTTGAGAATAAGGGCCCTGGTACGATATCAAATATTTTAGCTACCTTATTCCTGGGTTTTTAAAATTTATGTTTAAAACAGAAAGTGATTGTCAAGATTTAGCACAAACGAAGTAATAGTAAGAGAGGAGAAACGGACGAAACTGAGCAAAAAATTTGATAAGTAACATAGGAAAAAAAGAGCGAAAAAACTACCTCCTTTTTTGATCCAAATACAAATGCGCACTTACATAAACAATAGCTCAAAACAAAGACCCTATCCACAGGCCAGGATGGGCAAGATAGTGAATAATAAGTGCAAATTTCAAACAGAAGAAACTTATAGTATAAATACATAAGAATATTCAATTTAAAAATAACATCAGCCTATACGAAATTGAGCTGTTTACTAATTTGATTATATTTCGTTAAATTGAGAATCTGAATCATAGTAATGTATGCCCCTGTAGAACCGACTGATGGACACAGTAGTGATTCAGATGAATTTAACTTACAGTTGCAGGGCCTACAGGACCAAATAGACAGGATCGCAGATAGAAATATGGTATTTTTATTAGAAGATTCTAATGCTCAAGTCGGTAGAAATAGGGATAGATGGTATCCTAGCCTAGGTAACTTTGGTATAGGAAAGGAAAATAGTAATGGTTACAGACTGTTGTACTTTTGTATGTATAACAATCTAATTATGACCAATACAGTATTTGGTCATAAAATTGCTGATAAGTTAAGATGGCATTCACATAATGATAAAACAGCTAAACTTATTGATTAAGTTATTGTAAACTGAAGACTGGCAAGATCAATATAAGATACTGGGGTATATAGTAGTGTGTTTAGTGATGTTAAAAGTAAACGCACCATCTAGTAGTGTTTAGGGTTAGTTTAAAGCTGAAATTTAGGAAGGGTAACTAGCTTCTAGGAAGCTGTGACGTTGGTAGAGTCCAGGTTGAGAATTTGAGAAAAAATTTCCAGGAACAGTTGAAAATGTACTACACTAGAGAGTTTAAAATTTGACAATGTAGAAGATGGATGGAATAATTTGGGGAAAATAGTTTGTTAAGTCGTTGATGGTGTCTTAGGGAAGAAAGTTAGAAACGTAGCTAAGACTTTTAGTAATAATACTTTATGTTTAATGGAGAGGAGGGGGGGGGGGGGCTTGCACAAGAATAATTTGTCTGATAGATCATATGAAAATAAAAGGAATGTAACGAAACTGGAGAGAGCATTAAAATATGAATTAAGGAGGTGTGAATTGGAGGCCATTGATATAATTGCTGAAGCTCCGGAAAATGCAGTCAGATGGCATGATTGTAAAATATTGTACTGGCACGCCAATAAATTGAGCGGGAATAGTCAGTCTGGACTTGTCCCAGTTAAAGATAGGAATGGGATCGAAGCTAGTGGCAAGAAAAGAGTTAAAGAGAGATTGGTAGTTTATATATATATATATATATATATATATATATATATATATATATATATATATATATATATATATATATATATATATATATATATATATATATATATATATATATATATATGTTTGCTTATTTGTCTTTTTGTTATTATAATGTTCCAATTTAATATCAGTTTCTACTACATAGTTTGTGAGTTATACTAATCTCTTTTTTCAGTCATCCAGTTTCCACCAGATCAGATCCTCCCTGGACTTGGTGCTTACTCTCCTCTTACACCCTCTTCAAACGGTTCTCAGTTCTACAATGTCTACACTACTTTCAATAGCCTTGGGCCTTTTGACCGAAACACGCGATTCCCTGTTGGAGCAGCAGATGTTTTTGGACCTCTTTTACTGCCACCATTGAACGCACCCGAAAGGCCTCAAAGTAGAGACGGGAGAGATGGAGACGTGACAAAGAAGCTACTTGAAGCTTAACACTCGCCATCATTAGCATTCTTGAGGGATAATCATTTTTAAGTGCCAGCTAGAAAAATAAGTCTGTGATGTCTATTAAGAGCCTTATTACAAATTTCTCGGTGCCAAAAAGTGCGAAAGAGACAAAGAATTTAATTATTCTGTTGATTCAGAATATATAGCCTCTATCATTTTTATCTGAATTTCCGGTCAAACTTTGTCAATAATATTTACTAATTATTGTTTAGTCGAGCCCATTCAGTATAATTTGTTCAGGAGCAAAATTATTGTAGCGTAAAATGTTCTAGCTATAGAGTAACTATTTTAAAATACACAGAGTCTGTTCGGAGCTTCGACTTCAGCTGCACTACAGTCAACGTTAATCGTTTTACGCTCTGTAGTGACAGATGCTCTGATCGTCTTACCCTCGAACTATAGTTGGCTCTTCGTAACTCAACTGAGTTGAGTTTGTGCTTAGTCACCTAAAGATGTTGGGAGTTTCATTATAAATTTAAAATTGTTGGTATTTGTTATAGTCACCCCACTCAAGAAGTGAAGTTAGGTTAATCCTGATGAAACATACAAAAGTATGATGAAAATAGTATACTTTAGTAATAAAATTATGGAAACTACAACAGATAATTATGGAAATCAGCCCTCCCCCCCCCCCAGAACACATTATATTAAATTGTTTCTAACCTAACCTACATACCCACTAAAATATATAATTAAAATAAGCCTACATTTTAGTGCATAAACACTCTCTTACGCTAAGCTGTAATAAACTACAGAAAGAAACCGGTTCTGTCAGACCAAGAACTTGAGCGTGGTGGCTATAACAGATAAGTACCCAATTTTTTTTTTTACAAAGTGGTCTTAGGGTATTAGAAAGACCACCTTTCAAAGACCACTCTTTTAAGTTCCTCTGACAACTTTTGTAATTGGTATAACGATCTTTATACAATTTGCCGTACTGACAAAGAGAAGAAATAATGACGTTCAGACCTCGTAAGAAATGTGATTCAGGGTCTGAACGCACTCATTATTTTAACTATTAGGTGTTAGACGATAAAGATTGTGGTAGTTGCTAGCAAAGATGGGTAAAATTGCTTTGTTATCGTGTTTTCTATAGGAATATATGAAAATTGCAAGTTGTTTTAATTTGAGAAATATTAACCTGCCAACAGCACACTTTCAGATCAAACTGGCCATTTCAGGTTACGATCTCGCGATAGACAAGAAAAATGATTCAACAATGTAAAAATAATTATTATTACGATCCTATTCTCAGATATTTTTTAATTTTTGCAGATGTTATTGTTATTTACTTAACTAACAAAGGTTTGGTATCTCAATTACATAAAAGAAGCTGAACGGAATTGGTTCCAATGTTGCTTTGAATTTGCTTTGAAAATACCTATTTTAGGTTTCTAATAACCATAGAGGTAATACATTTATACAGAAAGTGAATACTTTCTTATTCTCACTGGTTGGTTTAGGATACGAGCTTAGCGTTTCTGATACCGAAGGAATTTTTTCCGGCTGATAGATTTAATATTTATAAAACTAGATAAGTATCGATCGCCAAAATACTACGGTGTCTGGAACGACCAAATAAACTCTATTTCAATTCATTCCCGTTAGGCAGATTAGTCGTTTTCCCACATATTAGCCCTTTTCCTCACAATCGTAACCAGGAACGTCCCCGGGGGGGGGGGCACCCGCCATATCTTTTTTGACATTCGGTAAAATTTTCGCTGAAGGCGAAAATTTCGACAGAAAGTTTAAAAAATCAGCCAAAATTCTTGATTTCTGCAGAAAATTCGTCATAAATCAGGTTGCGATTCGGTAAAACTAACGAAGATTGCCCCCCCCCTCCCAAATGAAATGAGTCTCGGGGTGCTCCTGATTATAACTACTTACATAAGTTTCATTTTCAGTTTTATCTTAGTTAAATTTTAAGCGTAAAACCTTATAGGCCTTTGTTGCACGAACAATTAATTTCTTGTATTTTTTGTCTTTAATATGTAAAATTTGATTTTAAGAAAATTGGTGTTTTTAATGGTTATATTGAAATAAGAGTTCTCGTCCTGACGAGTTTGTAAAGGGTACTGATCTCATACAAGACCAGGTGAGTCCCATAAGTCCCTGCCCTTTGGCCAGGGATTAATTTCTATTTAATATCTCTTCGACAATGAACGCAATATCAGCCACACTATGGATGGGAAATTTCAATATAACTAAACTATTAGAGGAATATACCCCAAATTAAATTTTATATATCATAAGCCTTTCCATTATGCCATATCTTCAGTGGGTGTTTGTGATCTTTGATGATTCATTTTGCGCCTTGGTCAACGTGTCTTTAAATTTAGAACTGTGATGAGAATATGTGCCTTATATTACGTTTTATAGTTATTAGTGTAACTATAAATTGCTCAAACAGCTTCTTCTTTTTTTTAGGCGTGTCGGTGCCTTGGATTTCTTAATTTTGAATTAAAAATAAAATTAAGTGTAAGCCTCTCCTTACTTGACTAATGTCTGAAGCCTGTATATAGTAGCAAAATGATTAAATAGGAACAGTTTTTCAAAATGTATTTTCTATATCATTAGGATTAACTCCCTCCGCCCAGGAATACAAATATACAGTAAATTTTCTTGGTATATTTATCAAAATAGCAGATTAAAGGTTTATTATATGGTAGCCATGGAAATTAACTAAAAATTGTGATATTTTAATGGGACCAAGGCAGACGCCACAACCCTTATTTAAATGCATGAGTTATTACCCCCCCCCCCCTTTTTTCCGATCGGTTACATATTTTGTTATATCTGCACTGTTTATAGTGTTATTTTGTTACGTCTTAAATAACTAAGGTAGATGAGAGCATTACTAGGTGATACGATCAGATTATTTATTGTTTTATTTAAAAATATTGGTACTTGGGCATTATATGGGCCTTTCTAAAAAGTCAAGTTTGATTAATGCTAATGAAATAAAATATAATAGGATGAAAATATAATAGTTTATAAACAAATTTGGGCTATATATTTGCACATTAGGGGGGTGGAGGGGGGTGTTGGTAAAGAATAGTATACATTAAATATGTAACCTAACCTAGGTACTTTCCCCCCCCCCCCCTAAACCCCCAAAAACAACAGTTTAGATACCGCATACGCAATGAAAACCACGCTATGTATTTCATTACTGTATAACAGTCTCTTGAATTAACCCGTCAAAAACGGGTTTTTCGTGACTGGTTTCCTTGTAAAGGCCCATATAGTGCCCAAGTACCAAAATATTATTGATTGACTAAAGTTAGTATCTAAAGTACGGACCAGATCCGAATTGCGATGATCTCCAATCCGTTCTGATCAGCGCTGCCAACGCTTTAAAATAATTTCTGACTAAAACTGTATTTCAAACGATTAATTTGTACCATTAGAGGAGCAGGTTAAAAATTTGTGATAATAAGAAGACAATTTTCGATCAACTAAAGCTTAAACAGATATCCAAGTAAGAAAGTAGTAAGTAAAACCAAAAGGTGCAGGAAAATTTGTATTACACCAAAAAATTTCCAAATGTGTCGGATTGTGCCAGGATTTCTGAATTGTACCAAAAACGGTACAATTGTATCGCGTCGGCAGCGCTGAACACAAGCAGTCACATCCCTGAGTTGTTGGGTTTTTCTTTTTACATCGAAGTGGCGCCTATTCTATTCTTTTTATTGTGCTTTTTTTTCTTTTTTCTTTTTTTTATTGCGCCCTTAGTCGCTAAATATTTGATACCTCTTACAGTGAATGGTAGTTGATTTTAGTTTCCTAAAATTACTGTAACTTTAGTTGAATTTAACGCCGACCTGGCGAGTATCTTTTGAACTAAAATTTTCGCCTAAATTTTAGGTTGCTTTTCCATATTAAAGCAATTTAATCACCTAAATTAGAACTAATTCATTATGGTGTTAATTTAAACTGCAATTTCAATTAAGTATTGATTTACAAGACAATTATTAATTCCATGCTTAAAAACAAAGCCATTAAATGTAAGAACTTTGAAGTACCTATTTCAAAATTTATGAGAATTTCAGTGCATGAGCTACCAAGTAGGTCAGAATATCTTAGAAAACGACTAATTGATTTTTTTTTATTAAAAACAATGCTAAAATTGGTCCCATTTTTCCCCGCTTTTGTTTAGCAAGAAATGGACAAACTGATGGATCAACTCATCGATTGATTATTTATTAATTTATGATTTATTGATGAATGATTAAATTGAGATCATTTATGTTTTTTAGATTGTTCAGTAACATTGATGATTAATTAGTTAACTGATTGATTACGTCGAATAGTTCTAGAAAAACGAAAAGTATTAATATTGTAATCACTTTTAGACGATTTTGCCTAGAATCCCTAAACATAAATTAATTTTTGGGCATAGTACTGATGTAAAATAGCCTCTTTTTTAAATCACAAGGATTATTTACTTAGCTCATTTACGAAACCGCTAAAAGTCAAATACCCTCTCCCTCCCAAACAGTAAAGTGTTTATATACTTTGCTTGATGGGATTGGTGACCACTTGGGATAAATACATTCCTTTTTTCACTTTTTTTTTACTGTAATAGTATTTTTCAAGTGTCTTTAACTTTGAAGATAAACGGCAGTTGAAAAGTCGTCAAACTCCACGATTTTATAGGTAAGCGAAAAAAAAAAAGTTAAAAAAATGACATCTTAGTTATTTGGCTCTTTCCACGGGTGTAGTGTTTTTTTTAAGAAAGGGCTGATAAAATAATTTTCAGTCTATTTTATAATTGAACAAAAAGACACAAAGTGCAATGGAAAAATTAAAATCTTGAGAACCGGCTTGTTCTGGTTTGGTAAGAAAAACAATCTCATGATGCCTATTGAATGACCATACGGCTTCATTAATTCAAGTTGCATTGTGGTACCTTTTGGGCTAGACTTAAGACTTCCAGAGTTCATCTGTTTAAATTCGACACTGTCAATCGAAGGTTCTAATCTGATCTTCTGTATATTGTTTGGTCCTTGAGATGGATTAAAGTTTGCTGTTTTTTCTCAAATACATATTCGGAAACCAGAGCTTGTAATGTTTTGTAGTCATTTCGAAGGCCCAGAAAAGCTTTTCTCTTTAAAACCTTCGTTCAATTGAATAATAATAACAACTCAAAACTCTTTTTTGATCGTTTGTTCTGTGCAATTTTGATCGTCTAGAGCAGTGGTTCTCAAACTAATTTAGACACTGTATCCCTTTTTACCCACAATATATTTTGGGTACCCCTTCTTAGTTACCAGTACTAAGTAAACTACAGCTAAAATATAAATGAAATTGCCAGTTCTAGAGTTAAGGGGGTTTTTTTTTTTTTTTTTTTTTTTTTTTGGCCGGCCGCGTACCCCCTAAAAATTGTTTCTTACCCCCAAGGGGTACGCGTACCACAGTTTGAGAATCACTGGTCTAGAGTACTACCTTTCAAAGCGCTCTTGACGCGCAGCAGTATTGAATAATTACGGTACATGCATGTCCGTGTGGACTTTTCAGTGGATTTGTGTTTATGTGTGAACGTATATCAATGGTAATAAATATCCACATACACATTATTGATGCTACGTTTTACGACGATAACCTAAGACGAAGGGGGATAAAGAAATGAAAAGGAGTCAATGCTTCACCATATGTTCTTTAGTATAAGCCGAATTTATCTACCTGTATGTTCTTTTGTTTAGCTTGATTTTGCGTATGTGAATGTGTGCATTGTTTGTTGTTGTTTTTTTACGTGTAAATAGTCACTTGTGTCCTACGTATTATAATAAAATAATGCAATAGCAAGATTTTGTTGGTTTTATTTTTGTATAGGATGTTACTCTGTTGCAAAGTAGAACAAGTAATTGTTGATTGTTCGTGTAAATAAACTAAGCATTAATTTTACAGAGGAATTTACTCAAATCGATTTAGTACATCAAGCTTCTAAACTGTCACTGTGATATTATTTAAAATTATTGAACTTGAATTTTATTTTTCTCTTATTGAAGGTTTTTTCTACATTAAAGAGGTTTCTGCGTTGGGAGAGACCTCTCAAACCTTTTCCCCGTCGAGATCACTTAAAATCTTATCGTACGATCTAGCACCTTCATTAGAATACTTAACATGATTCTAGCTGAAATTTTACTGTATTTACGTACTGCATTAGGTAAATGTAGAGAAGTCTCCTAAATTCTTCTTGAAATCAGCTCTAGGATTCTTCTCACGCCTAAATAGGTGATTGAACCCCTGGTAAAAAAACCCTGCACTTTAAAAATTAGTTTAGTTATTTCTGAGACCTCGGGGAATAAACTTCGTTGCTTAGAGTACACAATCTTTTTTCTTATGATGCCCACAACTAACAATCATGCATTGGGGGTAAACTATAAAGTTATCCATTATTCACAATAACATTTGGCACCTAGAGCACCAGTAACAAATACTAGAATTCACTGTAGCTTGATATCTATGATTCTAAATCGAACAAAGGGAGGGGCTAAGGAAAAGGTTTTATTAGCTATTCAATAGCGAAAAAGTAGTAATTTGCAATTAATTTTTCCTTATTTGGAGAAATAACCATCATCTCTCGGCACAGACTTGTTTAAAAAACCTTTCAAACCGTAAAAAGAGACTTCTATTTATCTTTAAAAATGATTTGCTTCTTTAAATGCACTGTGTTAGGAATGCAAAAATAGGCAAATTATACGAAAAATAAAAATTATATGAGTTAGTTGGAAATTTTGATGTTTGTAAGGTCCTCGGGCCTGACACCTTCTTCTCATTCATCTGCCTGAGCCTGCCTTCAAACCACATTTTAAGTTTTTAATGTGGCCAAAAATTGTCCTGTACATCATAGACATAGAACAGAAATTCTCTTAGTAGTTGACAACCCAAAAACTTTAAAACTGCCCATGCGTCATATACATATATTAGTATAAATCAATGATTAGTTACGATCAAGAGCCTTACAGAAAGATTCAATATAAAAAATGATGTTGAGATGAGCAGTTTTTTCTTAGTTGGGCCATATGGACACAAGTAGTAGATGCACTACTTTAATTTTTGGTGTAGAGTGACAATAGAACAGTTTCTTAAATAGTATCAAATTTACATATATATTATCAAGAGAGCGTTAGAACACCAACATTCCATGAATAAAATGGAAAGCAATTTGAAAGATAAACTCCGAATTTACAGCTCCATAACAGGTCAGTTGATAGGATATGGCCTTCAGCACAGCATCAGCTCATTATTGGGACATATTCTGGCAACAACTGGGCATATTTTGCAACCTTCTCCAGGGTTAAAGGCGATAGAGTGCTTAAATGGTAGGTGAGAGAACTAGGAGAATGTTCAATTGACTGCTGGACAACAAGAGTTTAATGATATTCCCCATACAGTGAGTGTTTAGTGCAGCTTTGTTTTGTAAAAATATTTGCCTCAGAAGCTCCTTTAAAATGGCCAGTGAAAAAAAAGATAATAAATACAGTGAGAGAATTAAAAAATACAATGTTACTTTTTATGATTTATGGTCCCTCTGAAAAATTCGATTTTGTGACACACCTGCAGCTGTAACCTGCACCGAAAGTTTTTCATATTCATTTATTAACTGAACCAGTGAATGACTCATTATCAGTGACTGACTGAGATTGATTTTTATTTGCGCTTATTGACTGATCGTCTATTGATTTGTGATATTGCTGAGACTTTTCTTAGAGAACGATCTAAACTTGCTTTAAAAATATGAATCTTTTCTTATATTCCCATGGTTTTGCCTTATTTCAATGTGTTCTTCAATAAAAAAAATTTATAACAAATACCACAATTTAATTCAGCAGATAGATAAAGGTGAATTTCGGCTATCAAATGCTACCGAAATTGTAGTCTTACGTTGAGACGTAAAATCATACGACTACAGAACAATAACATGCTATAACTTGGACAGAGACCATAAACCTTGAGGAACATGTTTGATGCTGTCTTTTATAGTCTATTAGTGTTCAGACGCTGAGCTACCTCTTAAATAATGTTACAGTATACAAAATCCCCCTTAATAAATATTACCGTACTTAAGAAATATTTTCAATATGGTCTTTGATGGTTAAGTTTCACTCATGTAACATGTGGCTATTTGTGAATGACCTATTAAAATTGAATAGCAATAAGGAACTCGAGTGTTGAAATATAGGAACAATAAGGAACTTGAGAGGAACAAAAGACAGCATTACTTAAGAGACATTTTCGATGTGGTCTTGCATTCAAAACACAGTAAAGAGAATATACAGTAGCGACAAAGACTATACTCTCCATTAAAAATATGTGACACAGATCTGAAACCACACAAGATTTATGCTTCGCTCACGCGCGATTCCGATGCGTACATCACGATGAGCTTATGGAAACTGAACTAGGCTGTGACGACACGGCTCAGAGTCTATACGTGTGGTATCAAATGTTTTTCATGTTTGGAAAAAGAAGTCGCTACGCTACTGGTGTATCCTTAAACTGTGGTTCATAAGCAGTATTCAGATGCTGCACTTTCTCTTGGATTAAATCTAAAACCTTTCTTTACGCAAGTCGGTATGGTCTTTGGACCAAAGAGAGTGGGTAACTTATGAGAAAGGAAACGGGCGCTAGTATCAGCAAAAAAAGCTATCAACACCATCTAGCGCTTGGCTACACTTGGCATTTTTTCAAACTTCGTAATCTTTTTTGTCAGTAACTGAGATTAGACACACATTACTACCCTAATTTTACCATTTACACTACTTCAATTAATTACTCTTATTATTACATTGGAAAAAATGTCAAGTGTCGCCAGACGCTGCGCTAGGTGATAGTGATAGTTTTTTCGTTAATACTAGCGCCAGTTCCCATTCTATTTGCTTTGGTCCCTGTCCTTTGAAATAGGCGCTAAATTTTAAATTGGAGTAACATGGTTATTTAAGCAAACTTGAAATCGGCTTCTGAAATCGCCTGTTGTAAATTAATTATATTATAAGCAGAGGAAACTAAAACAAATGCTGAAGTTAATTTAACTTGGATTTAGATATTAGATGAAATTATGAAAGATCCAGCCCTTAGTTCTCATGTTCCAGTGTCTTGCGAAAAATTGCAGTAATTTTGCGAATCCCGGTCGATTTTTCAGCAGTTTTGCAGAAAAACACATTTGTATATTTTGGAATTTCCAACGTATGCGATTGAACGTGCTCGGAATCAATTTAATTGCTTATTCTTAAAAAGGAACTGCATTAACAAACTGATTATTTCTGTGAGATTTCGTTGTAACTCATATGATTTTGCTGACTGACTTTACTGCAATAATAGAATGTCAGCAGCAGCAAAAAGATTGAATTTCATCTTATATAAGATAAGGTAAGGGCAATTCTGACTAAAAAAAAATTAAACAGCCTACTTAATTCAAATTACGCTTTGCTGCAATTCACAATAGCCAGAACATGAGGATAAAAGCCGAAATCACCGTGATAAATCTTGCAAAACAAGGAAAAAACTCCTACAAACAACAAAAACAAGAAGAACAATAGGGAATTCTTTTCGTAAGACAGTGAAGATAATTTGAATGAATATTTCAGCCCTATGTCCATGGGCCGTCTAAAAAACTACTAATAGATTAGTACTAATACCGGGACTTTTTGTTGGTTTATAATATGAATATTCCTCAGTTTTTCACAAAATATTACGGCGAAAATTTGAACGCAGTACAAAATTTAAATAAGAAAAAAACAAAGCTGAAGGCTCAAAAAGCAACCCAAGATTAAAAATAAAATAGGTACAAATTCAAAATTAGGATTTGACGGTTGGTTTGAATTCTCATTACATTTTGAATTTGGAAAAAATTTCCTTCGTATATTTGGATTTTCTTTTCTTTTAGTATGGGTTTTAAGGCTTCCAATTTCAAATTTGGGTTTCGCTCGCTCTTGTGTAATATTATTTGTTAGTTTTTTTTTATGTCTTCGTTAGTTTCTTCGATTGCAACTTAACGGTCTTTAAAAACTACATTATGTCAGATTGTCATGCATTGTTATCCTTTTCTTTTCATTCTGCGTCAAGGACTACTTATTGCTTATGCTGCTAAATATTCATGACATATTTTTTTTTTTAATTTCACTTGCCAAAGTTCATATTTCTCCTTCAAAGAAGAGTCTTACTATCCAATGATGCAGTACTATTGGCACCGTATAGCTGATCATAGGCAGCGTAATAGCGCTATCTACTTAAAGAGGGAATTTGGCTCTATGGATTACAGCTCTGCAATTCCTCAACTTGATAAGAACCTCCAACCTTCTCAACTTGATAATAAGCTCTACTCTACCTCAACTTGATAAGAAGCTTTAGCCTACCTTTACCATACCTCAAGTTGATATGAATAACTACCCTAACTCAACTTGATAAGAAGCATTACTCTATCTTTACCTTACCTCTACTTGACAAGAGGCTCTACCTTACCTCAACCATACTTCAACTTTTAGCCCCTTACCCCAGCCTTTTCCAGTGTTGGTATTGATATTTGTTCCGCAAATGACTGATCCATGGGTTGGGACCCAGAAGACGTAACTTCACGTTTTTTTAGATCTCTACCCCAATCGATCTTAGATCTGAACCTTTGTAGTTTTTGCCCTGAGTAATTTTAAACTATGCTAGGGGGCAAGTTATTTTTTAATTCAGACTTAGATATGTTTCAACTGATGGAGGTTAAAAAGCTAATGGAGTGGATCCCTCTTGACACTTGGTATCGTCTTTAGTTGCCAGAACCCTGCTTTTTGTTTCTCTCAAATGTAAATTTGAGTGAGAGAAAAAATGTCTTATTTAATGCTGCTAAACGGCCCTCATAAGTGTCTTTGCACTCAAATATTTATCTTAACAAAGAAATTGCCAAATGTGTGCCGTAAGAAAAATAATACAGTTTGCCTTCTGTGCTAAGTTAAATATTAAAAGAAAAGAAAAAAACTTCATTTGAGATTTGAAATAAGGGTTTCTTCAAGTTTTCAACGGAGTTTTTTCAAAGGGTAGATTATACCAAAGTATGAAAAGAGGATAAGGGATCTGAGTGGGATAACAGTATTCATTTGATAACAAATTCTTCCATCTTGTTTCGGTTTTAATATCTTCTGAAGATGAAGATACGGAACTATCGACTTATAGAGCGATTCTCTACTAAACTTAAAGTATTTTCACTAATATTTTTAGCTAGGTTTCTAACTTTCTTTCCAAAGCAAGGCGTATGTGAATTCCCGGATATGGCTAACCGAAATGGTTTCTGTTGTCTAACACCTTCTGACAGTTGAACATTGCCCTCAGTTAAATTTAAAAAAAGTTCAGATATTAGATTAATGAAATCATTGTCAACACCATGTTTGAGTATGGCCTTCCTAAGCAAGGATTTTGAAGTACTTGAAACGGAAAATAAATGCCGTTGTTCGTCTAGTTTTTTCAGTGTCATAACTCCAGCTAATAACCTTTTCTACTCTTGATCGGAAGATATACTGTAATTTCATTGTCGAAAATGTCGGTGACTGCACGTAGATCCTCGGGCGTGCTCTGATTAAGATCTAGCAAAATGTAACCATAGGGCTTGTTAGTCGCCTGAGTGTACGCTAACAACAGAAATTTCGGAGTGCCGGGGTATATCTGTTTATTAAGAGTTATTTGTAAGCTAGAATCACGAACAAATCTATAGATAATATAGATGTTGCAATTCAAAGCAAGGATTCGCATGTATTTTCTCTGATGAAGAAGATTGTTTAGAACTAGGGTTATGGAAATCTGTTCATGGTGGGAGCGAACAGTGAACTGTTGTAACATTACCTGTGAGATCTGTTCAATGGATTCAGCAAAATCATCAATAATCAGCCACGAGTTCGGTTCAATACTATTGAAAACATCAAGCCCCCATATGAATTGTATTGGTATGGTTGTGGCAATTGCTTTTATTTTATCGTAGGACTCCTGCCAAATACTATAGTAATAGTAGATTTTTTTCGGTTTTTTCAAAAACATTTTCTGACAATTTTGAATTATTTTAGTTAAGATTGTTGTTTTGCCCGACATTGACGGCCCACACAGAAACGATCTGAAGGGTGTTTTAAATTGATACATGCTGTTGACAACAGTTGGACTATAACTAACTGTAAATCATACGTGTCCAATGAATAAGTAGTAGTAGTAATTTTCCCATAGATCTATCTACGTTAACAAGAACAACAACAAAAAAACAACATTTCATGGTCATTTATTTGCAACATGAAAACTCTATTTGTTCGACATGAACAACATAAACATAACACTTGTTCAACAAGAACCTGACAAATTTCATGGTCAACATGAAAGCTCTATTTGTTCAACATGAACAATGATAAAACTTTTTGTACAATATAAATAAAAACACTTTTGTCCATCAACAATAACAACACTTATTGTATTTAAACACTTTTTTTGTACAGCATCACTTTATGTACATTAGCACAGCAGCACACTTTTCTGTACAATAACAACAAGAGCACTTGAAAACAACACTTGAAAAACACTTGAAAATTCTGGATAGCACAGTTGAACATTATGAATTTAAAAGTGGGGACCCCCCCACCCTCCGGGGCCACGAGGCCGAAGGCAGGCCGCGGGCGGGACCCCCCACCCCCCCGGGAGTGGCCGCGGGAAGGGCCCCCCTCCCCCCGGGGCCGGCCGCGGGAAGGCCCCCCCCCGGGAGCTGCGGGGGCGAAAACTGTACAATAGTTGTCGTCACTGCTGCTACTGGTTAGGTTGGGTTAGTGGTTAATTTATGAACGGGTTGGGTGGTTAGTTAATTTATGAACGGTTGGTGGTGGCTGGTTGGTTAGTTGGTTAGGTTAATTTATCCAGGCTAAGTTGATTGCGATAGTCTTTGCATTCTACTCGGTCTGAAATACGGTAGTGTCCATGAGGTAGAACAGTTACATCATCCGCGAGCACATAGACTTTGTCAGATATACATAACATTGCATTTTTTCCACTCTTACAGTATAATTTCTATACTGTAGAGAGCGAATTGCAAGCACTTGTGCTCTCGGCACTATGCTGCTTTCTATACAGTTTCTGTACACGCTCATGTTGAAATTGCTCTTTACAAAGTGTGTAGGCACCCCTTTACACGCCTGCTTTTCATCCCCACTATGTGTTTTAACGCAATAAACTTTAGGACCCAGGAACAGCCCCTTGGATATCAAATCACTCCCCGTCTCTGATTTTAACATTAATAGCTGGTTGGGGGCTTGACGTTTGACTAACTCGGGGTAGAGGGACGGATTCCAGTTGGTGAAATCCATCCGCGAGCTGATGTGTTCCCCCTTTTCTAGATCACCCAATAAATCTTCGGTCCCATTTACATTTAACCTAATAGAATCCTTATCACCAATTCAAACTTGAACCGCCCCCGCCGTGTGCATTGGAGCATTTAAAAATTTTTTAAAGATCGAAAGCATGAGCCTTTTGGAAATTTCCATTACTGAAAAGCCGCCCGCTATATACTTGTTCAGTATAACATTTCGCTTTCGCCTGTTTAGAAGAACCATGCCAGTCTCTATGCTCGTGAACGATGTAAAATTGGGATCGCCAATATTTCGTGCCCACTCTAGAGGGTCAGTCACGATATCACACCAACATGTGTTACGAAAGCTTTCACACATTGTGCCAAATGCTTAATTTAGAATCAGTTTATATATTTCCTTCTCTACTCTGGAGTTTGCCGTAGAGTGTTTATCGACAAAAATAGTGATACACATCTTTAATTATGATTGCTGATTGGACTGCAGGACCATATGTATTTTGGTGATCTTGAAACCATTGTTCACAATCCAGTGCAAAAGCACATGGTGAACAACGATATTCTCCTTAGGGTCCAAATCAGCGATCAGTTTTTGCTTAGAGGGGGTCCAGTGCATCCCCATATCCTCAACCAATGATCGATTGTTGGGGCTCAATGAGTCCCTGCTCAAGGGTCGATTGATACAGGGCCAAAAAAAATCTTTGACTGAATCGTGAAGCGGCAATGGAATGTGACCGTCAATTTCAAAGAACCATCTATGTGGCCCATTGTCCTCGACGGTGGTAATGTCGGGAAACTCACAAGGATTCTCAAGCCATTGATAGTTCCCACACAGCAAAGAGTAGTGAGACATTGCCGAGGGGTACAATGAGTTCATGTCCAAGGACACTGCATCTGACTTTGCACCTGTGCTGTTTTGTCCGCTCAGATCAGTTGACAAGACTTGATCCACATGAACAATATACCAATCCCTCATTGAACGCTTTACAAGAATGTGATGGTCTAAGTTGGTGATTAGGTCTACTTCCTCCCTACTAATTTTTAAAATCAAATCCATCACTAAATGGGGAGTTGAAAAATAGTAGCCTATATCTAACCAAAACTCTGAATAGACTTGGTCTGTGTTGTTACAGCCTATATCTAACATAGTTAAAACGTCACTGGCAAAGTAAATTCTGCAATAATCCCGCCCATTTGTACAATTCACTTTAGACCACACCTTCCTGGCAAACTCATACTCCTCGGCTGTGCATTCACTACTGGTCAGTGAATTATAAAAAGCTTCATTGGAGGTAGTTTCACCTCGCTTAAGCGAGCGCCAGAACAGTAATAGTCGTATGCGTATACACCTTTGCAGGTCAATAGGTCATACACTTAACTGTCTGGAAAGTGCTGTTTAAGCAATGGAAAGCTATAAAAATTGTCACTTTTCTGCACTTGAATCAATTGACTCAATGCCTTGGGAAACAAACTAAAGGAATCTAAAAACCTGATTTTATTCCAACACGTATGCCCATTATCCACTGCCTGCCATTTCAGATCGAGAAGCAACAACTTCTCGGCCAATTTGGGAATAATGTTGTAGGTAAATGAACTGTTTACCCATGGACTGTCTACTCCCCCTCCCCCCCCGTGCATATGTACCAGTGCTGGTACAATAAATTTTATATCTTAATTTGAGTTGTGAATAAAAACAGGGATAAAAAACTGTTGGCTAACATTTAAGTTACACGATTGATGCGCAACCCCTCTAAAATTACTACCCCCAGAGGATATTTCCTGCTACAACTGATTATGGTCTCTGACTTTCCCCCTCCCCCCTCTTTTCCCTTTAGTCCCCTTATTCCCCTCTACAAACTCTCCCTTACAGACCTGACATATTTTTTTATTTTTAATCGCGAGACGATCCTCTGCAGACAACACCATATGGTAATGGGTATTTCTCAAACGAGAAATAGCACCATTAGCCCTGCCAATTAGTTTAGTCAGGGTCTTGATCGAGAACACCCCCTCATCCAATGTTTCTACTATTTCTAACAACCGCATGGTGTTAGAATTGTCTCTTTGGGCATGGGTATAGGGTACTGCAATAGCCTGATGTTGTTTGATTCGGTTTGGAAATCGAGGATCATTCACCTCCACCAGCTTAGCTTCACAATCCAAAGATATTTTGTTGCACTGGAAGAGGGTGTTTTGAAAATTTTTAAAGCGTAGAATAGAGCAATCTCCTGAAACCGTTTTTTCTGCCTTATAACTACGCTGTCTACAATGCTTCATGTGGTCCCCTTAGTTTTTTATCAATAAAAAATCGAGACAGGCATGATAGACATTAGAAACTGGTCCCCTTATGCGTTCCACCCCCCAGACCTCTACTGATATCTCTGATCGCATTAAAATGGTCAATTGAATTGGCAAAGTCACTAGATAGTGGTGTGTACAACAATGTAACCCAGTGTTTGACTAATTTAATTGTCGGGTCCCTTACAGGGAAAACCACCCCCTTCTTTTTTGAACGAACCCCATCTTCAATTTCACTTTTATACTGAACCACAGTAACGCCGATATTTAAATGAGCATTACCCCTTTCAAAAATATCTATAGATCTTAGCGTTACTGGGTATTTTCCCTCTAAGGAAGAGAAATCTACAATGGGAAAATTGGACCCTTCCTTCCCATGTGCATCCCAGTGATCTAAATTCGTCTTGGTAGAGTGACGTGCTAGAGGCTCGAATGCTGATATGAGGAAAGCATACTTGAAACATTTTTGACCTGTTTCAAAACAAATCCACTGGACACCTTGACAACCTTCTAGATCTGGATTATAATTTAAAACTGTACCCTTATCCCTATGCCCCCCTCTTAAAATAAAATCTTTCTTTAATTTACAAATATTCACACTTACATTTTCAAAAAAAGGAACTACGGAGCCGCTTCCACTTTCGTTATATTTATCGAGATGCGCTATAATATGACCTACCCAATCCATGAAAACACTATCAAAATTTTCTAAATTCGGATAAATCACGCGCATCTCAGAGTGTATATAATGGTGGTTACCCTCACCTGTCCACTCATTTATATAGCATATCTTTAAAACACGTCACCCCTTAATTAAATCCCTCCCCCCCTCCCCATAATTGAATTTGGTTCTCCAGCAGTGCACGAATTCTATCTACATAGTCATGCACAATTTCTGCGGGGTCAAACACAAAATTTCCCCCCATAAGTGAATTAAATGGATCCCCAAAAGTCGCAGTGTAGACAACTATTGAATTTAAAATTGTGTTGGACAGCTGAAATTCGGGAAATGTTGTAAATTGGACATTACCCCCCTCCCCTTCTTGGATATCATCAACACCCCCTCCCCCTCCACATTGTTCAATATTATGGGTATGGGAAACAATTTCATTTGTTTGAACTATGTTAATGTAATCAGTGGGGGGAGGGTTCCCAGTTAATTCATTTGTAAAATTATTTAAAATCTGTAGTGTGTTAGGACTCAAGTCCCCCAGCCTAACTACGCTATAATCGACAATTAAAAAATCAGTCAAAAACTCATCAATATTAGATGGTATTTCAATAGAATTAATAATACCATGCCATTCGTTGATAGCCGGTATTTCAATGTCCTGAATGGCGTCCTCTTCTTCTCCAACTGATGAGGATGATGATGATGATTATGATGACGACGATGAGGGGGAGGACAAAGAATAAGGGACCAATGGTCCAACCTATAAATGAAAAATAGCTTATTTTCAAAGTGTTCAAATCACCCCTACTGTTTAAAATTTGGATTATTATCTAAACGTGCTTAGTAGTAGTAGTAGCAGTATGCACATAGTAGCATTTAGTTAATTCACTGTTCCATATATTCTGAAAGTTCCAATTTCCAACTTAACATAAGATATTTACAATCTAAAACGCCGCTTTACATAGAAGGCAATTGGTTGAAAAATAGTTTTGTTTTTAGATATTTCTAAGATAGGTAAGAAAAAAATGCTCACATTTGCAAATTTCGGCTGTTTTTGAATGCCCGAAGGGCCAGGCAAAGCATGCTGTACCATCGGTAGACCTTTCGTTGGTGAGGCAGTGACTTTACCTGCAGTAGGACTCGCCATCATGTAGGAAGCTGCCCATTCAATTTTGAATTTCCTGCTAGTGGACGGGCCAGCGATGTCACAATCCTGCACAGATTGGGCTGCGGCTTGGGCAGGCAATACTTGTTTGTGAGTCTTCGGCCAGCGACCATATTGGACAACTGTCGCCTTCGCAGGGGCCGCATTATTACCCCTTGCTCTCTTACTGGGAGGCAGCGGGCATTCTTCACAATTGGCCTTAAAAGAAGAGAAAAAAGTTAGTATGGAAAATAATTTCTCTCTTTTTTTTACAGAAGGAAAATTAGTATCCCCTAACCCTAATTTTGTCTAGAAAAGCATTTATCGCAAAGAAGCCCCCTCCCCAGCATTTTCAGTAAAGCAAAAAGTAAAAATATACTAAACTCAGATATCAAATGCTATTTTAATTAATTAAAAAAGCTTATTCATAGACATCCCAACCCCTTACTTTTCAGGCAAAGAAAAACTTTGCTTTCATTGTAAAATAATGGTGATAGAATTGAGGCATGTCCCCCGCCCCCCTTCAGTAATTTCCTAAATATATTGTTAGACCTTAATTTGAAAATAACTCGTTTCACTTCTTCAAATAAAAGTTGCGTTTGCCTAGCTTAATTATCGCAATCTCTTTTTGCTCGAAACTATTTTTAACTTGACGGAGAAATAGTTCCTTTTGGATGTGTGAAACCTTTTACAGGAAGTGCTTTAAAAAGGGTGACAGCTAATTTTAACCTCGCGCTGGAGAGCCTTATGTCAAACCAGAGCGGCGGATGTCAGTTAGAGAAAAGATTACAATACAGAAAAGCCAAAATTTATCGAAAATAGAATTATTTCTATTGCGAGAATTATCGTTGTAAAACAATGGGGGAGGGGTTAGGTTTTTGAGGGTAAAAAGAACATATTTTATGTTTTCTATCGAGTAAAAAGATAGCATAGTGGTTTTTTGGGGGAGGGGGGACTTAAATATACTGGAGGGTGACCAAGGAAAATAATTTTATTTTGAAAATAAAAATGTACTAAAACAGAACTCACATTGCTAATTGAGGTTGCCAATGCTTCAAGCTCATCAATAGTATCCATTCTTGTTCTTTCAACTGTGTCACAATACTTTCTGATAATTTAATCACAATGCATGTCCGTTATATACGAAATCTCAAGGGTGAATTGTGATGTAACGGGGAAAACCATATATAAGCAAGCCTCTGATTGGCTGAGAATGGGGATGTTACCGACTCACTGATTGGCTGAGAAGGAAGCACGGTATCTAACTGTTTCCTATTCCTGGACACCTTGACATTCGCCCCTAGCATGCACTTGGCCAAAAGAACAACAACATCAAATAACTTGACCTTTGGAAATTTAGGTCATTGACCCTGTCTCCGGTAGACTCAATAATCCAGAAAACATCCATCAAAGTGACAAAAATCCTGTTTTTTTATTCTCACCGACAAAAACCATAAAACAGACATAAATTGATGTTGATATCCATGAAAAACAACAAATAAATTGACCAACACTCATAACCGTCCAAGAAACACCCATCAAAGTGAGAAAATTCCTGTTTTTCCATTCTCACTGACAAAAACCATAAAACAGACATTAATTACTGTTGACATCCATGAAAAACATCAAATAAATTGACCGACAAAAATAACCATCCAAGAAACAACCATCAAAGTTAGAAAATTCATGTTTTTTAAAGTGAGAAAAATTCTGTTTTTTCATTCTCACTGACAAAAACCATAGAACATCCATAATTTGATGTTGACAACCATGAAAAACATCAAATAAATTGACCTACACACATAACCATCCAAGAAACATCCATAAAATTGAGAAAATTCCTGTTTTTTTCAAGTGAGAAAAATCCTGTTTTTTTCATTCTCAGTGAGAAAACCATCTCCCTAGGGACTCTATGCCCATATATGGACTCCCGCTCGGAGTAGCACCCCCCTTTCTACTTTCAATTACTTACGACTATTTAAAAGGGCACTAGGCCTTTCTATTTTCAATCGAATGAGCCCTTTTGGAAACGACAACGCTTTCTATAAACACCTTATATTCCCCCAGGGCATAAATTACAACCCTTACCCTAAGGTCTGTTAGGGTGGTTGTCATCCTCTAAGACCGAATTTCCAGAACTTTCAACTACGTTAAACAACATGGCTATCTCAAAATTTTGATTAGATGTGTTTGGGGAAATGGTGGGTGCGAGAGAGCTGTTAGTCGCCGTACAATCACTTTCTACTATTAAAAAGAGCAGAAGCCACTCCAATTTCCGATTGAATGAGCGGTTTTCGAAGTTTCTACGACAACTACTTCGATACGAAGTGCCCTGCTCTAAAGGAAAAAGTTAAGAAATAATACATTGTGCCAAAATTGTTCTTATGTGCTCCCAGGGCATAACTTCAAACCCTTGCCCTGAGGGTTCTGGGGAAGTATCCTCCTCTTTACTTAATCCCCGTTTCTTGTCTCGTTCTCGAGTGTCCCCGTTCTTTACTTAGGCAGCGCGATCGTGATGCCTATGATTTATACAACAACTTTCTATATAAACCTTATATGCCCCCAGGTCATAACTTACAACCCTTGCACTGAGGGCTCTGAGGGGGTTATCATCCCAGAAGACCTGATTTCCAGATCGTTCAACTACGTTGAACAAAATGGATGTCTCAAAATTTTGATTGGATGGGTTTTGGAAAATGGTGGGCGTGAGAGGGGCGTTAGTTGCTATCCAATTACTTTCAATATATAAAAAAGGCACTAGCCCTTTCAATTTCCAATTGAATGATGCCTTTTGAATTTTCTACGACAACGCTTTCAATAAAAGCTTTATGTACCCCAAGGCATAATTTACAACCCTTGCCCTGAGGGCTGTGGGGGAGTGGGTTGTCATCCTTAAAGACCTAATTTCCAAAACTTTCTACTACGTTGAATAAAATGGCTATCTAAAGATTTTGACTGAATTTGTTTGGGGAAAAGGTGGGCGTGAGAGGGGGGTGAGTTGCCCTCAAATCACTTTCGACTGTTAAAAAGGGTACTATCCCTTTGAATTCAAAACCGAATGAGCCCTTTTTCAAGTTTCTACGACAAAGATTTCAATAAAAACCTTATATGCCCCCAGGGCATAACTTATAATCCTTGCCCTGAGGGGTGTGGGGGAGTGTTCTCCTCAAAAACATATTTTCTATCTAGAAATCAACTAGACTAAACAAAATGGCTATCTCAAATTTTTTATTGGATGTGTTTGGGGGAATGATGGGCTTGGGGGGGGGGGGGGGGCTAGTTGCCCTCCAATCACTTTCGACTATTAAAAAGGCACTATCCCTTTGAATTTCAGTCGAATGAGCTTTTTCGAAGTTTCTACGACAACACCTTCTTTAAAACCTTATATGCCCCCAGGGCATAACTTAAAACCCTTGCTCTGAGAGCTGTGGGAGAGTGTCCAATCAAAAACATATTTTATATCTGGAAATCAATTACGCTGAACAAAATGGCTGTCTCAAAATTTTGATTGGATGTGTTTGGGAAATTGATGGGCGTGGGGGGGATCTAGTTGCTCTCCAATCACTTTTGACTATTAAAAAGGGCACTAGCCGTTTGAATTTCCAATCGAATGAGCCTTTTTTGAAGTTTCTACGACAACGCCTTCTATAAAAGCCTTACGTGCCCCCAGGGCATAACTTAAAACCCTTGCCCTGAGGGATGTCGGGAGGGCCCTCCTCGAAAACATATTTTCTATCTGAAAATCAACCACGCTGAACAAAATGGCTATCTCAAAATTTTGATTGGATGTGTTTGGGTGGACGATGGGCGGGGGGGGGGGGTTAGTTGCCCTCCAAACACTTTCGACGATTAAAAACAGCACTAGAACTCTCAATTTCCAATCGAAAGAGACCCTTTTGAAGTTTCTACGACGACCTCTTCCATATTAAGTGCGCAGCTCTAAAGGAAAAAAATAAATAAATAGTACATTGTGGCGATTGTGCCAACATCGTTCTTATACGGCCTCAGGGCACAACCTAAAACCCTTGCCCAAGAGTTGTGGGGGAGTTTCCTCCTCAAAAATATATTTTCTATGTGGAGATCAACTACGCTGAAAAAAATGGTTACCTCAAAATTTGGATTGGCTGTGTTTGGGGGAATGATTGGCGTGGGGGGGGCTAGTTGCCCTCCAATCACTTTTGACTATTAAAAAGGGTACTAGCCCTTCGAATTTCCAATCGAATGAGCCAGTTTTGAAGTTTCTACGACAACGCCTTCTATAAAAACCTTATATGGCCCCAGGGCATAACTTAAAACCCTTGCCCTGAGGGTTGTGGGGGAGTGTCCTCCTTAAAAACATATTTTCTGTCTGGAAATCAACTACGCTGAATAAAATGGCTATCTCAAAACTTTGATTGGGTGTGTTTGGGGGAATGATGGGCGTGGGGGAGGGCTAGTTGCCCTCCAATAACTTTCTACTATTAAAAAGGGCAGAAGCCACTCCAATTTCCAATTGAATGAGCCCTTTTTGAAGTTTCTACGACAAGTCCTTCGATACGAAGTGCCCGGCTGAAGAAAAAAAACATATTGTGCCTACATCATTCTTTACTTAGGTAGCGCTAGCGCGCTGCCTATGACTACTGCTAAGGTTGTTCAGGAGAAAATTTCAGGGTATCTTTAGGGGAAACTTGAGCTAAATGAAAACGCACATTGTACATGCAGGTTATCAAAAGTGAGTATCAGCAATGTCTTAATAACGGCTTAGAGAATTAAGCTGAAAATTACAGGATGTGTTAAGGGGAATATTGAACAAACCGAACGGCACTACTTACACACTACTACTAATGTTACTACAATTACTAGTGCTAACCGGGTTGCAGCGGTAGCTAGCAGCCTAGTAAGAGACGATTGCTACTTGGACTAAGGGTATTACGGTGAAAATTGCGAGAAATATTGAGGGGGATGTTGAACTACATCATAACATATTATATGCATGTAGGTTGTCAAAGAGGCGATTTATCATGAATAACTTAGGCTATTAAGGTTAAACTTTCAGGACTTGATGAGGAGAGTGATGTACTAACAAAAGGCAGTAGGTACATATAGCAACTACTGCTACTTTTAGTGCTGCTGTTGAGATTACTACTACTATTGAGGCTATTGGCATTAAGGTGAAATTTTTAGGAAATATCTAGAAGGATGTTGAACTAAGTCAAATCACACTAGGTGTATTTTGATTGTCAAAAGGATGTATCAGCAATATCTCAGGAACGGCTTATAGCATAAGATGAAACTTCTAAGGCATATTGAGGGGGATGTTGAATTAACCAAAAAGTACTAGGCGCGGGCTACTGCTGGTACTTCTACTGCTTGTCTACTAATTCTACTAAAGGTAAGGGTATTAAGGTGAAATTTAATGGGGAACTTTGAGGAGGACGTTGAACTAAATCAAAACACATTATGTGTATGCAGGTTATCAACGGAAGTATCAGCAATATGTCAGACTCTAATAGATGTTGTGGTGCATGTTCAAACTAAAGTAAAACGTACTATATGGATGCAGGTTGTCAGAAGGGCATATAAACAATATCTCGGGAGCTGTCAAGGGTATCAAATTGAACCTTTCAGGGCTATTGCTGTTACTACTTCAAATACAACAACTACTGCTACAACTGTGACTCCGACGACTTGTGACTGTGAATCAGACTGCTTTCGACTGCGACTGTGACTACTTGGAACTGCGATTGTGACCACATGCAACTAGTGGCCAATAATTGACAAATCTATTAAAAAAGGAGTAAACAAGAGAAAAAGAACAGGATAAGAGGACGCCAAAAAATCTTCGGGGGGGGGGGGGGGCCCTCCAGCCCCCCTGGATCTGCCAGTGTGTCTCTACCCATTGGTCTAGGCAATAATAATGTATAGTAGGCTACATATGTTTTAAATTTAACCCAGCAAGCTGACCAATAATCCAGAAAATTTATGCCTACTCTATCCTTTCTAATCTGAGGTATCAATAAATGTTATCGGCTGAAAACTTAACGATCTTGGAATCAGTTTTAAGACGGTTCAAAATCTTTCTACCTGAACAAACAAAAGTGTCAGTTAAATATTTTAAAGCTTTAAAAAAATTATGGCAAGGATTATCCCCCAATGTGGACAGAAATAAAGAGGGCACTGCCATGAAAAGAAGTTTCCAAGGCATGTCACACGAAATAAACCGAAGTGCGGGAATGGAAAATTTTAGTGATTTCACATTGTCATTCCGAAACAATTTCTATCTGACGTAAAAATGTAAAATGATCTAAATCTTGGTTCACATATCAAGACTGATGTATAATATCTTGAAATATCAATCAAGCGTAAAAATGATATTTCAATCATATTTGATTGAAATATTCAAATGGGGGATTTTATTCGGTTTGTAGGTGAGGGGGATATTAGGTGAATTTATACCATAGTTTGAGAAAGTAATGGACAAAAGTAAGAAAGTAATGTATTTATTTTTACTCACATTTGCGGTACAAGGTTCGATGAGGAATATCAAATAAACAACTCTTCAATTTACTGGCGTAGGCACTATGGTAAATTACACACTGGAGATAGATTATAAAACGGGTCTATTTAAAATTCGAGTTCAATATTTGGTTTAAGCATAGTAAAAAGCTTTGTTAAAGTCAAAAATTGTTAATGGGCTGATAATAGGTTCACTCCAAACTCTCATATATCTGGTCAAGAACTATCAAAAAACTCCTCTAGACTCCTATAGACTCTACTGCTATAGACTGCAATAGCCTGGTTCAAAACTGCCAAATCTTAACTAATTATACTATCCAAATTTTGCCAGAGGTTACGTTAAGGCGTTGCTAAGAGTATTTTATCCGTATTCCCATTGGACCGGGAAGTCACCGATTAGCTTCTTCAACTGTCACACAATTTATAGCTTTGAGATTTTCATTTAGAAAGTTTTGAGACAATGCAACTTGATTACATTGGAATTCCTAACCTAAGCTTAGTTTCAGAATAATATAACTACATTACACGAAAAACTTCGTATTTCTCGTGGCTATTGTTGTGTGACAATACAACTTGATTACATTGAAATGCGTACCCTAAACTTAGTTTTAGAATAATACAGCTTGATTAAATGAAAATACTTTGTATTTCTCTTTACAATTGTTCTGTAACAGTACAACTTAATTATATTGTAAGGCCCACTCTAAACATAATTTAAAGATAATATGGCTACGAAAATATTTTTTATTTCTCTTGACTATTGCTGTATGAAAAATCATACAAAGTTTATATGATTAAGATTAATTTGTTTGCTACTTTTTAAATTACAAGATCAAGCCTTATTCGATCTTTGGGTTACTTTGATTTTTAGGTTATTATTTTAAGTGGTTCTATCTTACAAGGGTAACTTTAAATTGAAAGGTTTGAGCTTTTTGAATTTCGATCCCATTACATATTACCCTTCCCATTGTTAACGATGTCCTCATCGTTGTGTTTACTACTTCTCCTTTTATTCTTGAATTTTGATCCCGTTTTATCATTGTTAATTTGTAATATTTGGCACTTATTATTTGAATTAAACCACATTTATTAAGACATATCTTTTTTTCATATTCCTGACTGCTTTATATGACTACATATATGAAAACATTACTTAAAGATCCATCACCTATTCACTCTATTTGACGAAAGGGCCAAAGAGTTTCTACTGACTAAGATATATTGACAATGTGATTAAATATGTAAACATTATTTTCGTCCACCTAATGCTGAAAATATGTCCACCTGACATGCTAATATTTCTATATGATTTAATAATCTTGTTCCTGATTAAACAATTGCTCAATTACCTGATATGAAATAGATAATGAAATTAGACGCTCACTATTTCTGATTCCATATTATATTTCGACCCGACCCTATTCTATTTTAACTACCTAGTATAATGATGATAATGAAATTGTGCTTTCATTATCCCCAATTCTACATAATATTTCCACATGACGCTTTACGGACACTGTAAGCCACTGACTTCTAAGAGCAGCCTATTAAATCTAAATTTTAACACACCAATATATATGGATTAAAACAACTTGCTAAGAAACGAAGTTGACACATTGATAAATTTTAACTTAATATCTGATTGCAACACTGGAATGATGTCGCTTGCACTTTTTTCATCTGTTTTATGAAATGTTTCTCAATATTCACTAAAACTACATGTTAGATACATAAGATTTCATACTTACTTCATCATTCTACGTGTCTTTATAATACTCACATACATTGTCACTTTATTTTGGGCTTCCATTGAATTAATTTCTGAGTCAGCTAATTGTTTATGGTTTGTCATCTCGGTGTTTCAGTTTTGGCACTTATCGCTTGGGGTAAGAATATTAAAATGTTCATAAGTATAACTTTTTGCATAAGATTGTCCGTGCATGGTTTTCACATAATTTACGAGGTGTTGGTGTCATAGAATCGTTGATATGTTTACTAGGTACATATTGATTATGGGATTGACCACAGGGAATGGGTATCTTGATAGCTGGGCTGGGTATTTATTTTGAGCGTTTTATCCTCGGGAAAATCTAATGTGCGTACAGTTTATGTTTTCCGTAAATTGTTCACATTTGGCTCTTCTTTTTTGAATGATGGACTGTGTTACGACATCTAGGAGCAATTACGGTTGGATCCAAAATTGATTCTATGGTTTTGGTTCGACGTATTGTCTTTGATTTGGGGTTTAATGATACACAATCTTTGAGGGATTAATCACTGAGATCACAATATTAATAGGTGGGTTGGGTCTCTTTTCTGGACACTTTATTTTGGAGAAAGATTTAACACGTGCAGATTATGTTTCTCGTAAAAGGTGTTCATATTTGGCTCTTCTTTTTATGGAGGATGGGCTGCTTTGAGACGTCTAATAATAATTGTGGTAGGGTCAAAATTTGATTTTGGTGTCTGGTTTCAACATATTGTCTTTGATTCGTGGCTTATGATATGTGATTATTGAGGGATTAACCCCCTGGATTATTCTTGGTCCTTAGGATTTAATGTTTGGGACCTTGCCGTCTAAGGATAGTTTTTTGACGGGTTTATATGCAGTTTTATGACATGACTGGTCGGGGTGATTCTCTAGATAATAGTCGATTAATATATATGGGGTTGTCTGTTTGACGATATTGTTTGAGGTAGTGTTACCTGGTACTAAGTTTTGTTACCTGCGATTGTCATCAGAGTGTTGTCTTCAGGGATTTACTTGGTGAGTACTTATCGTTGGTTGACGAATGATGAAAGTAGATATTACTAGGTTGCATCTGTGTTTCGTGCGTGTATAACAAATAAGGAAATAGTACATAATTTATAGGATATTAAACAGGGACTATTATTTGAAGCAATAGTCGTGATTAATCACACTAACGATATCGGGTTAATCAGAGCAATATTAAATTTAAAGATAAAAAGACGAAAACCAAGTCTTATCGTTTTAGCATATTGCGGCAATACTGGATTAGTGCGATACAGATTTAGCAATCATTGAAAAAATGATTAAGTACACGGAAAAATAACACAATATGAAAATTTAGAGAATAATACTTATATATATTTTCAGCACATGTTTCAGCGCTTAACTTATTTTAAACGTTCCTCTACACTTAACTAATTTTGCATTTAATTTTGAACTATCTAATTAAACTAATTTTCAACTATCTAATTGAACATGAGATAGGTTACATGGTTTAATGAGATGTCGTGATTTACTATAAATTTTCAATCCTTTACTGTTTACGCACGTCCATGCCGCCTATGAAATGCATATTTATCGTCACAGCTGCATGGGCTCTCGCAAACAATAATTAGAGAGGTGGGACTGGACATTTTACGAATGAGGACCTCTACACCCATTCGTTTGATAATCTCCTCCCGTTTTTTTGGCCTAAGGGTTATCAGTACTCTTTTTCTACGTGTTCTAATAATCAGGGTTAATAACATTCTTATAGTCGGAGAAATCATCAACACGAAACCTATTGCCAGGAGCATGTTCCACCAAAAATTTGTTGAAAATAGTCCGTATCTACTTTCTACGTATGTCAATCTTTGGTCTTCATTAGTGAATAGGGGAATTCGGGAGTCTAAAGTTTCTCTTATTTTTGTAAGCAGTAAAGTTCCCTTCTCTATTTTCGACCATATTGAGGCTTTTACTTCCTCGTTGTTAATATTTGGAATAGTGTACGATAAATTACCTTAGGGCTTATTATATTCGTGCTTGTAGTTATTAATGGGTTTTTTACTGTCGCTTCTTTGGTTACTAATCGACACCCTTGTTTTATGGTTATTGTTCCCATGTCTTGTAGTAGTAATTCTGTTCTATAGCTTGAATCAATTCTTTCTGTGTTATTATAACATAATATGGACCCGACTGTTTCCTTTGGAACATAAAATAGCCACAGATCATTTCTAAGATGAATGAATATCTCTCTTTTGGTACTTCCTATTGACGCTTCACACGAATTGGGAATTTCTTCCTGTTGGGTTTCTTTTAAAAATATATCTAACATACAGGATCCAGATTTCACATTGTAAATAGGCAGGGTTAGCTGGCATACTAAATTTTTGGATGCTATACATTCCTTAAGGTCCTGTGGGTTAGCCAAGGCATATTTCCTTCTATCTTGATCGACTAGCAAGTATTCTGCTTCGGGTGTAATAGTCATAAATGAATTGGTTTCGCCTATTTTGGCTGGAAACGTAGAAATTCTATATAGGTCATACATGGATTGCTGATTAATTAATAGAATTGTTACCACTGCAAATAGTCGTTCGATTATCTCCGTGATTTGAACCCTCAGCGTTGTGCAATAGTGGAATAGGTTCGCTACTTCTGGTTCCGTGGGTAGATGTAGGCCAAATGTCAGATGTGTTTTTATTTCATTTCTTCCAAGATACTTTTTAGGTTCAAAGGATCTAACGGGTCGTAGGATAAGGTTCCTCCAGTAAGGGCAAATAACGCGAATTTAAATTAGCTAACATCAGTTGCTAGGTTAAGTAAAGACATTGTCACTATGTCGAGAGATCCTAGAGGCCACGCCAATTCAAATGGGGGGATTTTATTTGGTTTGTAGGTGAGGGGGATATTGACTGAATTTATACCATAGTTTGAGGGGAAATTTCATTTGACGGGGGATTAAAACAGTGGGTTAAATGAGGAGCATATGTCAGTGATCATTACTGAGTAAAAAATCAGATTATACAGATTAAGATTCCTTAGGGAGCGGATGGAGACACAAGGACTAGTTATTCTGAGAAGTATTAAGAGACAAAAGTAAGAAAGTACTGTATTTATTTTCTACTCACACTTGCGATACAAGGCTCGATCAGGAATATCACATAAACTGCACTTCAATTTACTGGCGTGGGCACTATATGAAATTACTCACTGGGGATAGATTCTAACACGGGTCTGTCTAAATTATCAGTTTAAAGTTTGGTTTAAGAATAGTAAAATACTCACATAATACTGTCAAAAATTGTTAATGGGCATATAATAGGTTCACTCCAAACTCTCATATATCTGGTCAAGAACTATCAAAAAACTCCTCTAGACTCCTATAGACTCTCCTAGACTGCTATAGACTGGCTAAAAACTGCCAAATCCTAACTAACTATACTATCCAAATTTCACCAGAGGTTAAGTTAAGGCGTTGCTAAAAGTATGTTATCCGTATTCCCATTGGACCGGGAATACACCGATTGGCTACTTCAACTTTCACACAATTTATAGCTATGAGATTTTCATTTTGGAATTTTCGGACAATACGACTTGATTACATTGGAATTCCTGACCTAAGCTTAGTTTCAGAATAATATAACTAGATTACACGAAAATACTTTGTATTTCTCGTGGCTATTGTTGTGTGACAATACAACTTGATTTCGTTGAAATACCTACTCTGAACTTAGTTTTAAAATAATATAGCTTTATTACACGGAAATACTTTGTATTTCTCTTTACAATTGTTGTGTAAGAGTACAACTTAATTATGTTGAAATGCCTACTCTAAACTTAGTTTTAGAATAATATAGCTTGATTACACGGAAATATTTTGTATTTCTTGTGGCTATTGTTGTGTAGGAATACAACTTGATTACATTGAAATGCCCACCCTAAACTTAGTTTTAGAATAATATAGATTGATTACACGAAAACACTTTATATTTCTCTTGACTATTGCTGTATGAAAAATCATACAAAGTTTATATGATTAAGATACATTTGTTTACTACTCTTTAAATTGCAAGATTCAGCCTTATTCGATCTGTGGGTTACTTTGATTTTTAGGTTCATATTTTACAGGGGTAACTTTAACTTGGAAGGTTTGAGGTTTTTGAATTTTGATCCCGTTACAATATCAATCAAGTGTAAAAATGTTCAACAAAAATTTAACACAAATTAGGAAAATATAACAAAAGAAAATCGATGTCCAAGAACTAAAACCAACCTAATGTGATTAATGGCAAAATACAACCAAACGGGGAGGGGATGAAATGTTAATGCATTATGACAATCAATTATCACAGGCTAAACAATGGCGGAATTAATATACCAAGTAAAAATAAAAACAATTGAAATCGAAATGTCAATTAAATTTCAAAATGAAATATTTACAATTAAAGAAAGGATTGCGCAAACGACTAGATTAAATTTTCAAATTACCACCACAAAAGTGTAAAGCAAAATGGAGATAAGATAAAAAAAAAAGTGGGCAGAGTTATTATGACCATATACCATCAGATCCAATAAAAGACTGAGGAGTTCATTTAGGTTCAGGAAACATATCAGGAATCATTAAGGTGTTCCAAAAAAACTGTTTAAAGGGGTTAAAACTGTTTCAAAACCTCTCTGTAACAGAATGGATGGGAGAGCAAGTTGGGATTTCTAAGGAGGCGAAGCGGTGGAGTTGGGGTCTAATGGGGTTGTGAAAATTGGGGAAAATGTCCTCAATACGGGGATTAGAAATGGCAGATTTGGCAAAACGTAAACAAATTTATTCCCTCCTTTATTTTAATCGGTTGATCCGTGTGGCTTTAAGGAAGAAGGAGTATGGGATTTCGCTCTCTTTGGAAATGATCCTAAGTGCATGCTTTTAGACCGACTCAATTTTTTCGCTAAGTTCTCTTGAAAGCGGCGTATGCCAGACCGGACATGCATATTCCAATAACGGCCTGACAAAGGATAAGTAAACACGGAGGGAATATATCTTCGGGCAATTAAATTTGTTTAACAGTTAAAACATGGATAGTGAAACATTCACCTGTTTAACAATATTTGAAACATACATGTATCACTTGAGATTGTTAGGAATCGGGACACCAAGGAGTTTAACATGATCCACAAGTATTTCGGGGGAAGGATAGGGTTTAGAAAACAAGAGTGGATTTCAAAGAAGTTTATCATCATTATACTTGATTTAGTGGTCACTTTTTTGGTTGGGGGGGGGGGTCACTTTTAATATTCCTATGATGTACTTCAAGGATCGAGAAGTCCTCCAATCAGTTCATATATATTTCCAACCGATTTATGAGAAAACATACCCCTTGCGTTTGACCAAACAAAAGAGGTATGATCACCGCAAGCTGTGGATTACGGAGGTAATAAAAGACAAGATAAAAAAGGAACTTATTATATGAGCAATCTTTTAATAGTTAGGATAACGCAGATTTTACAGAATTCAAACGAGTGAGAAATAAGGTGAACAGTATGAGAAAGCAAGCAAAGAAGAAGTATTTTGAAGAAAAGTTTTCTGATATTAAGGGAGATACCAAAGCCATATGACAGGTTATCAATGAGTTTATGGGAAATCGGAAAAATAGTCAGTTGCCTTGCATTGATATAAATCGAAGTTATGTGAGTGATAAGAATGTGGTCGCGAATTATTTTGGCCAGTTTTATTCTCCGGTTAGTTCGTCTGTTCAAGAGAGTGTAAAGTGTGACAGAGAAAATTTTCTTACCGGGGAATTCGTGGATTCTCGTGGAGATACTGTTGAATTTCAGTTTGAAAAGTGCACAAGTGATGAAGTGATTAAAATAGTGAAAAATATAAAATTGATTTGTGCAGGGATAGATGGGGTAAATCCGAGAACTTTTAAAACTGTTTTAATGTATATACTACCATGTATTCTCCACGTTATCAACTTATCTATAGAAACGGGGACCTTTCCAGAAGCATTGAAGCAAGCTAAAGTTATCCCGCTTTACAAAGGGGGTGCCAGGTCAGATGCCGGAAACTGGAGACCAATATCGATACTGCCTTTATTGTCAAAAATTTTGGAAAAAGTGATTCATCGCCGTCTACATAACCATCTCATGAAACACAGCTTACTCAGTGACACCCGATTCGGGTTTCGAAAAGGTCATTCCACCAGCCATGCTGCCATTCATCTTGCTGATTTTTTAAACAATTGTTTGGAAAATGGTGAAATTTCTCTAAGACTATTTTTTGATTTTAGGATAGCATTTGACACGGTAGATTTTAAAAATTTATTGCAAAGATTAGAATGCTTAGGTATTAAAGGGGTGAATTTGAAGTGGTTTGAAAAATATTTGTGTGGGAGGTCTATTAAGTGATGATTGATGATATTTTTTCTTCCCCTTATCAAGTGTCGTATGGTGTGCCACAAGGATCGGTTCTTGGCCCACTCCTGTATCTGGTTTAAGTGGATAGTATGAGGTTTTATCTTCCAGATTATTGCTCGACATTATTTGCAGATGACTTTTTCTTTTTCTTTTTCTTTACTTTTTCTAGTATTAAGTTGCAAGTGTTGAATGTAGGACAGCTATGGGACTACCAAATAGGAATTTTCGCCTATCAATGCTGGAATAATATTAGTCCTGATATTTTTTAGGATTATTTTAGTGACAATAGGTCTTTGCACCATTATGAAACTCGTCATGCTAGTGACTTCGTTGTTCCAAATAGAAGTGGCACCAGGGCTGACTTCCATACTAGGTTTTCCGGACATAATGTGTGGAACTCTGTTCATGAGAGTATTCGGATGGCTGAGCACCTGGATTTATTTAAAAATAAATTAAAAAAAATATTTTTTAGGTCAAGGTCGATAGCTTTATTTATTTTTTTTAATTATTATTTTTTGTGCTTTTGTTTATAGTTATATATTAGTTAGTAGATGAGTTCTATGTACCCACCCTGTTGCATGTGCTTTTTTTATTATTTGTTGCTCCTTTGTTTATAGTTAATTATTAGTTAGTAGATGAGTCCTATGTACCCGCCCAATCGCAAGCGCTTTTTTGTATCTTTCTTGGGGCAGGTATTGGAATATTAGTTAAGGCTGGACGATATGAAAACCGAAAATTAACTATGCAGAAGAGTTTTTATTGTGCGAAAATGGGGTGGTTATCTTTTGATGAATACAAACGGGTTTAGAAGGCGGTCCTTAACTTGACTCTGCAAAATTTGAATAGCAGGGTTTCAAGCTCTCACCTTATTTTAAAAGACAAAATCGCAAAACAAGGTAAGAAGCGGATAGATATATATAATGTTGTTTCCCTCTCAGTATTAGCCTTTAGTCAAACTGAGAAAAAACTATGAATTATAAAAATAAGAAACATCAATTAAAGAACAACGTATGGACGTATGATAAGATTTGGATAGGAAAGAATACGATTATTCAGCAAGAGCATCGGTCAAAAATATTCCAGGGGGGCAGACACAAAAATATCAATTGTGGTTGGGACAGGGAATATATTTCAGGGTATTTATTTTTTTAGGAATAAGTTTATTTTTAAATACTTTTAGTGAAAAACTCTCAAATTAAAAGACCAATTAAATTGCATACAAAATGAAACAAAATACAGTAAATTTTAAACAAAAGTTCCTCGTAAAGGATCGTTTTATTTAATCAATAATATATGCAACAATTATGCATATAATCTTAAAAGAAAATCTGATTCAAACCAAAATTACAGAAAGATTTATTGCTTCCATAGATTATAACAGAAGTAGACTTGTCTTTATGCAATTTCCTACTCCTTAGAATAGTTTACAGAAAGACTAAAGATAATCAAAAATCATCCCGCCTGCATAGATACCATGTCTTGATTTTATACCGGCCATGTAAAATGTACCTCATTCATAACAGGACTTTCCACCTCGAACTTAAATCCCTTTTATATTCAGACATTTGAAAACTTACAGAACAGCGAAAGAAAAAACTAAATTTAAACTTACTATCCAGCTGTCAAATTGATCCTCTTTCTTTTTATTAGCCTATTCAACTAAATAAAATCAGCAGGTTTAAACACAGTTTAAAATTTATCAAATAGTTTGTGATAAAAAAAAAACTGGAAGTAAAAAGTGACTTGGGCCAATATCCACCAAAACTAAAAATGAAATTCTCTTGACAATCGCTAAACCGACAGTATTGGCTTTTTATGCTGATTCTAAATATATAAAATTATTTCAGTTTATTGTCACCCACCCACAACTAAAAGTTTGAGAAAATTTGTCTATTTTTTGAAAAAAAGGGGAACACCCCCAGAAATGTTAACGATCTTATTGAAAATCCCTTAATAAAAAAATCACTTCAGAGAGCTCTACGATAGAGTTTTCATGCTCCAATCTTCAAAATGTGGAGTTTCGCATTTTTTTTTCAGAAGAAACATCATCGGTGCATGTTTTTTTGTTTTGTTTTTCACATGGGTGATTGTATCAAAGCGAATGTCGAAGATAATTGGGAGGGAGCTCTTTCAAACCTAAATTGAAAGCTCTTCTTTAAATGACCATACACGTTGGGCCAGAGGAAAGTCTAGTTTTCTGCCATTTTATGGCACCGAACTACCACTTTACCCTAAGGAGGATAAATTTGTAATCAATTTTAAATAGTGAGGAATTAAATGATTCAAAAGTACCAAAAAATGATTTTTATGCTTTCTTGTGAGAAAAAACGTAATGTCAAATAGTGGCAGTACAAGGTTGAGCAAAGTTGATTCTAATCATTAGTAAGGAAATTGGGCTACCTTCGGTAATCTGTAATTGCGTATCAGCTACAATGAGGGGGGGGGGGAGGGGGAAGTCATCCTTTAGTTGGGGATAAGTTAGATTCCTAAAAAAGTAGATATTAATGGACATATTGCTTACTCTTCATGAGGCCTCAGATAAATGTTAAAAGAGGTAGAGAGGAGTCGGAATTAATTAAAATGTTTCTCTATACAGCTAAAATATTAAATTCCCATATCTACCAGCACAGAGGGGGAAAATCTTTTCTTTTTTCTATTTATATGAAGTACTTCATTGTATTTAAATAAATGAATGCAATGTATTTATCGATAAGAAATTCTATTGCAGAGCTTGTAATGGGTTCAGTTATGTAAAAGATTAAAAGTCTGTCTCATCCGTAACTCCTTACTCTTTATTGTGAAGTTTGGCTTTTGTCCAAATTTTTAAAGAAAATTTGAAATTGAAAAAAAAAGATTTTTCAAAACACTAAAAAACTTTCGTTTAATGAGCAGGGTGTTGAAAAGGGGGCAGTCCCCCTTATATACAAAGTAACTTCAATCTGTTATGAGTTTTAAACTTGCTTCTTACTTTAGTTGAAACATTTTTTCTATTTGTTTAATTACATTTCATGAGACTGTAAAGAATTATGAATGCAATACTTTTGGTAACGCAGAAAAAACATCAACATTTCAATGATCTCTGTTTGGATTTTGATGTTGATCAAATAGTTCATGATAACTGACGATAAGTAAGGAGAAATTATAACGTATATGAGGGGATTTGCCCCCTCCTCAACACCTCGCTCTTTAAATTGTGTCCCAATTATTTCCATTTTGAACAAAATGCCTAATTTTGATCAAATATCTTTGGAAGAAGGGTAGCGAAAAAAAATGCTTGGGAGGGAAACGCGTTGGGATCAATCCCTTTGACTCTTATAAAAAGCACTAAAACTTCCAATTTTCAGCTGAATGAGCACCTTCCAAAGCTTCTTGGACAACTCCTTCCATGCCGATAAAGACTGCTAAAGTGAAACTCTGTTGATGAAACCCTACTTAGATTGCGTTTCAGAAATTCTTATTAAAAACCGCCAACAATTTCATCATTTCAACCAAAGATCTAAAAAAGGCTAATTAAATGGTAATAAAAGGATTTATTCTGGTACGGTAAAATTGAACACAGTGAGTGGAGAGAAACGACACACCCTATAGAAGTAAAAATACGTAAATCATTCGGTCGTAACAAAACATACTGCGCAAAACATATCTTATACCTCTTTCCCTACATAGCATGATCAAGTAGAAAAAAATGTTAGTAACTTAAAATAAAAAAATACTTTGTTAGTATTAATTATTCGGTATGGCATGAAAAAAAGATATAGAAACAGTGCAATTCATCTTTTCTTCCAATTTAAACACTTTAACAGGAAAATTCTTATTACACTTCGAAAATTGATATATATTGAGTTTTTAGAGTTGCTTCCAATTTAGTTCTGTCCAAAATAATATGAAAATAGGGGTACGCAAGGATTCTACAGTTGAAAGTGTCCCAACAGAGTTAGCTTTGTGAAAACATATGAGTAAATATAAGTATTCAGCAAAAAACATGCTTTATGAATGATGATAAATTAAAAGAATCGTTCCTCCCCAATGGCACAAGTTCTTTCACATTCTTGGCCTTCTTGAAAACTTTGCCTCCCATGAAATGTTAGAGTCTCCTGAGGTAAAATCCTGTTAATGTCCTCAAGTGAGACCTAGCTATTATGTTTCTCCTCTTTTCATACTAAGGATCAGGATAAAAACTAAATGTCAAAGTTGGCTGTGAAGTTCGCTTAGTTATTGGGCTTTTAGGTTGAAACTTTCAGGCCATGATGAGGGGGATGTTCAACTGATATAAAGGCAATAATTACATACAACTAGTCTCTTTCTGGCATTTGACCTTTTAACACCTATGCAGGGTTAAATTTTTGAAACCCGTTTGGAAGTTATTATAATCCAAATTTCAGTCATTGACCAGTTTCGAGCTATATTAACTGGATTTATTGTTTCACTATTATGTCAAGGCCTATGAAATTTACATGCCCAGAGTGCAGACTTTGTGCCTCTAGTGGAACAGTGCAGTGCAGTCGGTGTCAACAGGGATTCATCCAAAGTGTACAGGCATTTCTATTGAGGAGAGAAAACAATGTGATGAGTGGTTATGTTTAAACTGCCAGTCCCCCCGTTCTTCGAATGATGACCCTGAACCACTTTTAACACCACTTTCTCTACCCCCTGGCTCTAAGCCACGCTCTACACCCAAGTCTGCCACAAAACCTACAACCCCAAAATCAGTTTCAAAAAATCTATCTTCCTAAGTCCCCCCTTGTGTTGACTGTGTTAAACACATCAAACACCTGGCTGATCTCCGAGCTAAATACAATTCCCAGTTAGAGAAGAATTCAGACCATGAAGTAGCCATAAAACACTTGAAAAAACAAGTTGATATGTTTCTCAATTACCAAAAAATTGGTAACGATATACTCCATAAAGACGATCTGAAAATTAAAAAATTAAGTGGAAATATTAATTCCCATAAGTCCCACCGCCTTCTTATGAAGATGAACTCTACAATCTAGAAAACAATCAAGTGACTCTTAAATCGAAAATCCCCAAATTACGAGAGGACTTAAAAAACAACGAAACAATTATAACTACACTAGGGGATTAATTATCAGAGTTCTGCAAATCCAGCATTAATTGCAAAGTATCCCACGAGAGCATACAAATACCTACGTGAAGTATGAATACTGATGACGCCCTTGAGTTCGTGAATAGTCCAGTGACTTCCAGTTTTTTACATATGGACCTCTCAAAGATCTTAGACTTATTATATGTTTGTCTGCTTTTAAGGGCTTAGATCCGAATTCTCATACTTCTCTTAGGAAGTTGTTCGGATGAATCAATAGATTCAGAATGATAAAAAAACCAACACGGGCAACGGAGGAGAGGGCAAATACATAGTTTGTGTTTAAGTTTATTTAATGGTTTTCTTTCTTTTTTAATTCTATCCACCTAGATACTTTCAAATTAAAACACACTGAATGTGCCTTATGAAAAAGCATGTGACTTATGACCCTTCAATTTTTATTGCACTTTGTCCCTAGTAGAAAAAATGTTTAGAAATGTAGGATAAATCAAGGAAGATACAAATTTTTGTCGCAAGGGGAAAGGTAAGGGACTGTAGCCCCCTAACAAATAGCACAATTTCTAGGCATACAACTATAATTCATTCTATTCTGTAGCGTAAATCTTAAAAAATAGACTTTGATCTATGACCTTCTACTTAGTCACTGGCAGATCCAGGGATGGGCCCACTATCGTACGGGCACATGAAGTACTTAATAACGATTTATTGAATGTAGTTTGTTTTACTTTTGCTTTATATGTTTTAGTGCATAATTTTACATAATATTTTACCGGGAGATGCACAAGACTCTATAATCTTTTGAGAAGAAAGTTTAAAAAAATGAGGGGGGAGGGGAGGTGATTGAAGCTTAAAAACTTATAACTCTATAATATTTATCCCACTTAGTCCTAGTCGAAATTTTTTTTGATAATACGGGATAAAGATAGGAAGTAAAATATTATTTGTCGCAAGAGGAGGGGTAGGGGATTGCAGCCTCCTAACAAATAACACTTTTTCTAGGCATGCAACTTTCATTCATTTTATTTTGTAGTGTAAAATAAAAAAAAACTAGACCTTGATTTATGACCTTCTCCTTCAAGGGCGAATCCAGGATTTTTTTCGGGGGGGGGGGGGGTTACTAATTTTTTACTTTTTCAGGGGGGTTGATAATTTTTTACTCAGTTTTCGCCATTTTTTCTGACAGATTTCTCTCCTTTTAATTTCATTCAAATGATAGCCGATTCGTAAAGTAGGTTTATAGATACATTTTGATGAATTTTCTAGTGAACTTTTCTAGATCAAAGTGACAAGGAGCGCTGGAGGGTTGGAACCACTAATAATTCGTATGCCATTTTTTCTGACAGATTTCTCTCCTTTTAATTTCATTCAAATCATAGCCTTTTCAACAAACATAGCTAAAAATGAACAGAGACGGGAAAATTAAAACAAAAACATCTTTTTTGTCAGAATTTAAAAGACACACAAATAATATTACGTAGGAATAGCCCTGGAACTTACAATTCTTTCGATTTTTTCATTAGGTCGCTAGTCAAAACAAGCTTGAAAGTGTATTAAATCTAGGTTAAATAAATCTTTTATTTATCGAAAGTAGGGGGAGAGGATATTGTATGACCTTAAAATAGAGTGTGGAATTGTAAAACAGCAGAGAATTTACCTAAGACGGTGAAATTTGTGTTAAAATTTGAAATTGGACCTTAAAAATATTTTGGCTAACTAGGGATGGAGGAACCTGCCTCAAAGGATGTTTTCTGAAGCCAAAAGATTCCAACTCTTATTGAGACTTTAGATAAATGCATAATTAGTTCTAAGAACAAGACACGGGGAGGGTGGGGATAGAGATTGATGTATAATCCCCTGGGCCGTATTTAGGACTTTTGTTTGTGTATTATTTATTTATTTGTTTTTTTTGGAGGGGTGGAGGCGGGGGTGGAGTTTGCCCCCTTCTCCCTCCCCAAAATCAACTTTCACATCAAAAATGTGAAACTGATATTTATTCTCTCTTGATTTCTGGGGATACCTCCGTCTACGCTGTTATTATGAAAGTAAAGAGTAATATCAAAACCCGAAATGAGCAGAATTTCTTCCTTATAGGAAGGGGACTGCCCCTTCATCATCCCCACTTCAACCTCATGGTCTTAGAAACTTTGGAGGATGCTCATTTGATCAGAAATTGAGATTTCTAGTCTTTTTATAAGTCGAAAGTAATTGGAAACCAACCAGCAGCGGGAGGGGAAGGTATTTTCCTTGATTTTTTCCGGGGGATCTTCCTCGCCCTTAATATAAAAGTGGGTGAACAAAATAGCTAGGTACCACTCAAACACGGGTACGGAAATTTACCGCAGGACAGGGTTATGTATCGTGGGAGGCAGAGACTGCGATAACAACAGACATAGGGTAATGATAGGCGCTCGTGGAGGGAAACGATTATTCTAAATCATAATCAGTCGTAAAACGTGTTTTGCGTTGAATGCAAATATTTACACAAAATTTTCCCATAGCTTACTTGGTTGGGATGATTGTCAGCTGTAGAATGCTTGGGCACTTCTAATTTACAGGAGCTTGTACCGATGATTTGTTTTTTTATTGTAGGTGTCAAGACTTCAATCTTATTTCAAACATAATGTTCGACAGAGAGTACATTGTTGGTTTGCGCTCCCGCTTTATCTTCAAATGTGAATCTTGCCAAGAAGAAGCCACGCTTCACACTGATATTCCAGTGAAATTACAAAAGGATACGAAAGCTAGCAGCAGTAACATAACACAAGAGGAAAAAACAGAACTGTCAAATAAACGACCGCTCAGCCTGAAACGTAAAAAAATCGACTGGTCAATTAAAGGTATGGACAAAAGAGGCAACAGAAAGAAACGGGGTCTAGAAATATCAACAAAGAAGTTGTAGTTGCTGCTATAAACGCCTGCATGACTCATGCCCAGATTCAAGAACTTTTTTCTATTCAAGAACTTTTTTCTACAACTGCCCATCGCAAAAAACATTTACCAAGTACGAAAGCATTATCAGGGAGTCCATAGAGAAAATCCTTCACGATTATTTGCTAGAAAACGGTAAAATAGAGCGCCGAATGGCATTGGAGGCTGATGGAAAGATTGACTCCAACGGAATAGTCGATACGTGTGTTATAGTTGATGGAAGTTGGTGCACACGAAGTTATCGTAATAGATACACTGCACTATCTGATTGTGGTATTGTAATTGGATTCTATTCAAAAAGACTCCTTCATGTAAAAATTAGAAACAAATATTTCTGTGTATGCATGGCAAATCGACAGCAAGAATCTACTTCAGTTCCTGAACATAGATGTTTTATGAATTGGAGTGGTTCTAGCACTCGATGGAATCAGATATACTGGTAGAGGCCTTTCGTATTCCACCAGCAATGTACAAATTAAGATATACCAAGTTTATAGCTGATCGTGATTCAAGCACCCATTCAGAAATTACTACAAAGGTTTCATATGGTAGGATAGTAGAAAAATTGAATGCGCCTATCATGCTTGTAAGTGTTTGAAAAAGAGGCTTTGTAACAAATGCAATGAAAGCGCAGAATGTAGGAAATTTCTCAGTGGTCCAGCAATAAAGAAATTGTGCGATTTGGCAAGAAAAGCAATAGTGCGAAACACTACGTATGTCATATCGTCAAAAGATCTTATTAGATAGTTAAACGCAAGTCCTTTATATTTTTCTCGTGGGAACCACAGACAGTGTTCGTCTTGCTGTGAGCTATCAAGAAAAATCGCGGAGCTAGAAAATGAAAAAATCCCAAGTAGTGTCTTCATTAGCCATTTATTTGAAGCATTAGACCCACATTAGCCAAGCTCGCTTACTAATCGGAACGGCACAATTAATTTGGCAGAGTATTTTATGTCCATTGTTGCGGAAAAAATAAAATATAAAAAATATAATAGGCGGAAAAAATATAATGGTAAGCAAAAGGGGACGTTATAACACCCGCGTTACTGCTGCAGGAATACGGTATGCAAAGGGGTATTTAGGTGGGCAAGAAATTTTAGGAAAGGCATAGGAGCAACCCCAACTCGTCAATTGAAAAAACTTACACGTGAAAGAATTATGGCTAGTTTAAGGAAAAAAATGTAAAGCCAAAAAGCGCCTATTTGGCAGTGTTTCAGGAAAGATTGCTAGCCGAGGAGATAAAAGCTATGGTCCCAACGCAATTGCTCCAGATATTGACGCAGAATATTTTGAAAATGCAAAAGTGGCTGTTTTGCAGCGCTTACAGTGTTCAGAGTCAGAGATTTGCCAGATTGAATTAGCCACACGCCTTCAGGGACTCTGTATCGACAATAGTTGGCAGCTGCAGAGAAAAAATAGAATTACTTCTTCAGTAGCAGGGCTTATTTGCAAGCAGTGTGTTAAGACAGTAGCTCCAGTAGTGAAACAACTTCTGTATCCTAAACAATACAGAATTAAAGCAATGGAATACGGTCATATCCATGAGCCGAAGGCAAAGTCGTTTTTTGAAATAAAGTTGACTGCAAAATTAGTCCCGATGGCTTATATATCCGCAAACGTTTCACATTTTTGGCTGCTAGTCCTGACGGCATAGTACTGTTCCCATCTGGGGAAAAAGCAATAATAGAGGTTAAATGTCCCATAACAGCCAAGAGCTGTGTATCACTGAATGGGTGGAATCACAAAAGTCCAGTTGTATTGAAATCATTGACAGCAGTGAAATGAGACTAAAGAGAAACCACAATTATTTTTACCAGATTCAGATGCAACTTGAGTGCTCAGACATCGAAATTGGCTATTCTGTGTTATATTTTGGTAAAGGTTCAATATATACGGAGCGGATAGTTCGTGACAAGGAGTTTTGGTCACAGAAAATTCTACCAAAGCTAGAAAGATTCTTCTTTGAAGCAATTCTGCCAGAAATAGTTGATGGTAGAGTTCCAAGAAGCATGTACATTCGGGAACCATTCCTTTAAAGCAATTAACTTAGTTTCGTATAGATAAATGATTTTTTGTTCAATGAATTCAACTTGAATAAATTTTTACTATCATATAAAGCATTTTTACTATCAGATTGAATTAATATTTACTATCATATGATAGTATCGCGTACCATCATATAATAAAAAAATTAATAGCCGTACCTCCACAATTCTTACTGTTTGACCATGATAATTCGTTTAACTGAAGTTTCAACATAAGTGAGGAAGCAGCTGTTTTGCATATTTTTTTTTATTGTTTTATTAAGATTATTGTTACAAGATGTTGTCATTTACAAAAATGAGTTCCTTATCCTTTCTTTTTTTTTATTATTTGTCATGTTCATTTTTATCTTGCAGAATTTTGAAGCTTTTTGAAATAAATAGATCGATTCTATAGTTGGACTTTTACGTTATCATTGGGATAATAGGGAGACAGTAGTTGTCTTGGACAGCATTTTTTGCTCTTTTGGAGGGAGAAGGATGCATCTGAAAAAATATACTCTGCCTGGCCTTTCCAGTAATTTATGTCCCCTCTTTGTAGGGTTTTTATAAACAATGCTTTACGCTGCAGTTCAGTACACTTTTTCTAATGATTAATATAACTATTAAAGGGAATATCGTACGCATATACATTACAGGGATCTATCTTTCACACATATGCAGGGCTCCTGAATGGGGAGAGGGTACAAGGAGGTCATTTACAAGACCAGGAGACGTTGACAGTAGTAGCAGAAAAGTTGATATTCGTAATAGTAATAACTGTAGCAGCAACAGCACTAGTAGCATCAGCAGAAGAAGCAGTTGCAGCATGTACATAGTGCTCTTGAGTAAGTCAAACCTCCCCCTCAACATATCCCATAAATTTTAAATTAAATACACGACATCGGTCTTGTGATATTACTGACAGATATCACAAGACCGATGTCGTGTATTTAATTTAAAATTTATGGGATATGTTGAGGGGGAGGTTTGACTTACTCAAGAGCACTATGTACATGCTGCAACTGCTTCTTCTGCTGATGCTACTAGTGCTGTTGCTGCTACAGTTATTACTATTACGAATATCAACTTTTCTGCTACTACTGTCAACGTCTCCTGGTCTTGTAAATGACCTCCTTGTACCCTCTCCCCATTCAGGAGCCCTGCATATGTGTGAAAGATAGATCCCTGTAATGTATATGCGTACGATATTCCCTTTTAATAGTTATATTAATCATTAGAAAAAGTGTACTGAACTGCAGCGTAAAGCATTGTTTATAAAAACCCTACAAAGAGGGGACATAAATTACTGGAAAGGCCAGGCAGAGTATATTTTTTCAGATGCATCCCTTCTCCCTCCAAAAGAGCAAAAAATGCTGTCCAAGACAACTACTGTCTCCCTATCATCCCAATGATAACGTAAAAGTCCAACTATAGAATCGATCTATTGATTTTAAAAAGCTTCCAAATTCTGCAAGATAAAAATGAACATGACAAATACTAAAAAAAAAGAAAGGATAAGGAACTCATTTTTGTAAATGACAACATCTTGTAACAATAATCTTAATAAAACAATAAAAAAAAATATGCAAAGCAGCTGCTTCCTAACTTATGTTGAAACTTCAGTTAAACGAATTATCATGGTCAAACAGTAAGAATTGTGGAGGTACGGCTATTAATTTTTTTTTATATGATGGTACGCGATACTATCATATGATAGTAAATATTAATTCAAGCTTATAGTAAAAATGCTTTTTATCATAGTAAAAATTGATTCAAGCTGAATTCATTGAACAAAAAATCATTTATCTATACGAAACTAAGTTAATTGCTTCAAAGGAATGGTTCCCGAATGTACATGCTTCTTGGAACTCTACCATCAACTATTTCTGGCAGAATTGCTTCAAAGAAGAATCTTTCTAGCTTTGGTAGCATTTTCTGTGACCAAAACTCCTTGCCACGAACTATCCGCTCGGTATATATTGAACCTTTACCAAAATATAAAACAAAATATGCAATTTCGATGTCTGAGCACTCAAGTTGCATCTGAATCTGGTAATAGTAATTTTGGTTTCTGTTTAGTCTCATTTCACTGCTGTCAATGATTTCAATACAACTGGACTTTTGTGATTCCACCCATTCAGTGATACACAGCTCTTGGCTGTTATGGGACATTTAACCTCTATTATGGCTTTTTCGCCAGATGGGAACAGTACTATACCGTCAGGACTAGCAGCAAAAAATTTAAAACTTTTGTGGATATATAAGCCAGCAGGACTAATTTTGCAGTCAACTTTATTTCAAAAAACGACTTTGCCTTCGGCTCATGGATATGACCGTATTCCATTGCTTTAATTCTGTATTGTTTAGGATACAGAAGTTGTTTCACTACTGGAGCTACTGTCTTAACACACTGCTTGCAAATAAGCCCTGCTACTGAAGAAGTAATTCTATTTTTTCTCTGCAGCTGCCAACTATTGTCGATACAGAGTCCCTGAAGGCGTGTGGCTAATTCAATCTGGCAAATCTCTGACTCTGAACACTGTAAGCGCTGCAAAACAGCCACTTTTGCATTTTCAAAATATTCTGCGTCAATATCTGGAGCAATTGCGTTGGGACCATAGTTTTTATATCCTCCGCTAGCAATCTTTCCTGAAACACTGCCAAATAGGCGCTTTTTGGCTTTACATTTTTTTTCCCTTAAGCTAGCCATAATTCTATCACGTGTAAGTTTTTTCAATTGACGAGTTGGGGTTGCTCATATGCCTTTCCTAAAAATTACTTGGCGACCTAAATACCCCTTTGCATACCGTATTCCTGCAGCAGTAACGCGGGTGTTATAACGTCCCCTTTTGCTTACCATTATATTTTTTCCGCCTATTATATTTTTTATATTTTATTTTTTCCGCAACAATGGACATAAAATACTCCGCCAAATTACTTGTGCCGTTTCCGATCAGTAAGCGATCTCGTCTAATGAGGGCCTAATCCTTAATATGTATGACTAATGAAGACACTACTTGGGATTTTTTCATTTTCTGGCTCCGCGATTTTTCTGGATAGCTCAGAACAAGACGTACTCTGTCTGTGGTTTCCGCAGAAAAATACAAAGGCATTGCGTTTAACCATCTAATCAGATCTTTTGACGACATGGCATGCGTAGTGGTTCGCACAATTGCTTTTCTTGCCAAATCGCACAATTTCTTTATTGCTGGACCACTGAGAAATTTCCTACATTCTGCGCTTTCATTGCATTTGTTACAAAGCCTCTTTTTCAAACACTTACAAGCATGATTGGCGCATTCAATTTTTTCTACTATCCTACCATATGAAACCTTTGTAATAATTTCTGAATGGGTGCTTGAATCACCATCGGCTATAAACTTTGTATATCTTAGTTTGTACATAGCTGGTGGAATATGAAAGGCCTCTACCAGTACATCTGATTCCATTGAGTGCTAGAACCACTCCAATTCATAAAACATCTATGTTCAGGAACTAAAGTAGATTCTTGCTGTCGATTTGCCATGCATACACAGAAATATTTGTTTCTAATTTTTACATGAAGGAGTCTTTTTGAATAGAATCCAATTACAATACCACAATCAGATAGTGCAGTGTATCTATTACGATAACTTCGTGTGCACCAACTTCCATCAACTATAACACACGTATCGACTATTCCGTTGGAGTCAACCTTTCCATCAGCCTTCAATGCCATTCGGCGCTCTATTTTACCGTTTTCTAGCAAATAATCGTGAAGGATTTTCTCTATGGACTCCCTGATAATGCTTTCGTACTTGGTAAATGTTTTTTGCGATGGGCAGTTGTAGAAAAAAGTTCTTGAATAGAAAAAAGTTCTTGAATCTGGGCATGAGTCATGCAGGCGTTTATAGCAGCAACTACAACTTCTTTGTTGATATTTCTAGACCCCGTTTCTTTCTGTTGCCTCTTTTGTCCATACCTCTAATTGACCAGTCGATTTTTTTACGTTTCAGGCTGAGAGGTCGTTTATTTGACAGTTATGTTTTTTCCTCTTGTGTTATGTTACTGCTGCTAGCTTTAGTATCCTTTTGTAATTTAACTGGAATATCAGTGTGAAGCGTGGCTTCTTCTTGGCAAGATTCACATTTGAAGATAAAGCGGGAGCGCAAACCAACAATGTACTCTCTGTCGAAAATCATATTTGAAATAAGATTGAAGTCTTGACACCTACAATAAAAAAACAAATCATCGGTACAAGCTGCTTTAAATTAGAAGTGCCCAAGCATTCTACAGCTGATAATCATCCCAACCAAGTAAGCTATGGGAAAATTTTGTTTAAATATTTGTATTCAACGCAAAACACGTTATACGACTGATTATGATTTAGAATAATCGTTTCTCTCCAAGATTGCCAATTATTCCCCTATTTCTGTTGTTATCGCAGTCTGTGTCCCCCACTATACATCACCCTGTCCTGCGGTAAATTTCCGTACCCGTGTTTCAGTGGTACCTAGCTACTTTGTTCACCCACTTTTATATTAAGGGCGAGGAAGATCCCCCGGAAAAAATCAAGGAAAATACCTTCCCCCTCCCGCTGCTGGTTGGTTTCCAATTACTTTCGACTTATAAAAAGACTAGAAATCTCAATTTCTGATCAAATGAGCATCCTCCAAAGTTTCTAAGACCATGAGGTTGAAGTGGGGATGATGAAGGGGCAGTCCCCTTCCTATAAGGAAGAAATTCTGCTCATTTCGGGTTTTGATATTACTCTTTACTTTCATAATAACAGCGTAGACGGAGGTATCCCCAGAAATCAAGAGAGACTAAATATCAGTTTCACATTTTTGATGTGAAAGTTGATTTTGGGGAGGGAGAAGGGGGCAAACTCCACCCCCGCCTCCACCCCGCCAAAAAAAAAAAAAAAAAAAGTAATACCCAAACAAAATTCCTAAATACGGCCCAAGGGATTATACATCAATCTCTACCCCCACCCTCCCCTTGTCTCGTTCTTAGAACTAATTATGTATTTATCTAAAGGCTCAATAATAGTTGGGATCTTTTGACTTCAGAAAACATCCATTGAGGCAGGTCCCTTCATCCCTTATTAGCCAAAATATTTTTAAGGTCCAATTTCAAATTTCGACACAAATTTCACCGTTTTGGGTAAATTCTCTGTTGTTTTACAATTCCACACTCTATTTTAAGGTCATACAATATCCTCTCCCCCTACTTTCGATAAATAAAAGATTTATTTAACCTAGATTTAATACACTTTCAAGCTTGTTTTGACTAGCGACCTAATGAAAAAATCGAAAGAATTGTAAGTTCCAGGGCTATTCCTACGTAATATTATTTGTGTGTCTTTTAAATTCTGACAAAAAAGATGTTTTTGTTTTAATTTTCCCGTCTCTGTTCATTTTTAGCTATGTTTGTTGAAAAGGCTATGATTTGAATGAAGTTAAAAGGAGAGAAATCTTTCAGAAAAAATGGTATACGAATTATTAGTGGTTCCAACCCTCCAGCGCTCCTTGTCACTTTGATCTAGAAAAGTTCACTAGAAAATTCATCAAAATGTATCTATAAACCTACTTTACGAATCGGCTATCATTTGAATGAAATTAAAAGGAGAGAAATCTGTCAGAAAAAATGGCGAAAACTGAGTAAAAAATTATCAACCCCCCTGAAAAAGTAAAAAATTAGTAACCCCCCCCCCCCCGAAAAAAATCCTGGATTCGCCCTTGAAGGAGAAGGTCATAAATCAAGGTCTAGTTTTTTTTTAGTTTACACAACAAAATAAAATGAATGAAAGTTGCATGCATAGAAAAAGTGTTATTTGCTAGGAGGCTGCAATTCCCTACCCCTCCTCTTGCGACAAATAATATTTTACTTCCAATCTTTATCCCGTATTATCAAAAGAAATTTCTACTAGGACTAAGTGGGATAAATATTATAGAGTTATAAGTTTTTAAGCTTCAATAACCTCCCCTCCCCCCTCATTTTTTTAAACTTTCTTCTCAAAAGATTATAGAGTCTTGTGCATCTCCCGGTAAAATATTATGTAAAATTATGCACTAAAACATATAAAGCAAAAGTAAAACAAACTACATTCCATAAATCGTTATGAAGTACTTCATGTGCCCGTATGATAGTTGGCCCATCCCTGGATCTGCCACTGACTAAGTAGAAGGTCAAAGATCAAAGTCTATTTTTTAAGATTTACGCTACAGAATAGAATGATTTATAGTTGTATGCCTAGAAATTGTGCTATTTGTTAGGGGGCTACAATCCCCTGCGTTTCTCCTTGCGACAAAAATTTGTATCTTCCTTGATTTTTCCTACATTTCTAAACATTTTTTCTACTAGGGACAAAGTGCGATAAAAATTGAAGAATTATAAGCTACATTCTTTTTCTTAAGGCAAATCAGTGTGTTTGGATTTGAAAGCATGTTAGGGAATACAATTGAAAAAAAGAAAACTAACAAATAAAAATAATTAGATAATGTGCATTTGATTTTTTCGCCATCGACCGGACTGCTTGTTTTATGATGCTAAATATATTAATTAAGCCGAACAACATTCTTAGAGAAGTTGGAAAATTCGAATCTAATCCCTTGAAAGTACACAAACGTGTAATGAGTATAATATCTTCGGGTGGTCTGTTCTACAAAATTTACTAAGTGGTACTTACATATGTTTGATTACCAATTCTTCGTAGCTCTTTAGAAAATATGGCACATTAACCATCCAGCGAGAATTTTTTAAAATATCCGATTCTAAATTGCGACCCGCAGTTACAACTTTCAGTCTTGGGATTTCTGCTGCAGGCTCTTCTTGAAGAGATGTTTCGTTCAAGTCGAGTAAATGTTTTGTAAGTCGAGGTCTTCCAAGCTTTTTGTATATTTGCTTTAGTTTTTCCCTGTGCTTCTGTACAGTAACCAAGCCAATGCCTCTTTTATTACGCTTCTTTACCATCTTTCACAAAGCACTTTTGTGAACTAACAAGGCCAATTTCTTTAATTGCCTTTCTCTTCTTTCCAAATCTCTGACCGCAACCTAATTTGACGGAGCATTCCTATTTGCATTCCTATTAATTATGCCTGCCTATTGAAACTAAATTTGCAACAGTTCAGGAGTTACTAATATAAAACTGATGGTAACAACTTTTAAATAAACTGATAAAAATGTCTTTTTTGAACTAATTAGGAAAAAAACTTAAAAGGCAAGTTGTTCCTTTCAAAATCCTCTACAAGTCCGTGTTAAATTTATTAAACTTGTATTTACCGTTTGCTCAGACAAGTTGAAATGGAATTTGCACGAAAAAGTCTAATTTAGAAAGCCAAGTAAAAAATATTAAAAATAGCAAACTCAGAATATGTTGCTGGATCAAGGGAACAGATAGAAACCAAAATCAATGCCTTAATGCGTCTTCTGTCGCCATACAAGCTAAACATATTTAACATAGAAGCGACAGCTGTGATTATTTCTATTTTGTTCCCCCTTAAATGTATTTTTGATGTTAAGTAAAATGACCGGAACTGAACTAATAAACGAATTAGGAATTAGGATGTTGTGGTTAACCAAGTCGAAGGCTTTTTGGAAATTGATTAAGACAAGGTTTAGCAGAGCATTTGGTTTCTCAGGGTTACTTAGGATAGTATGTGCCAACTGCACAATGTAATTGGTGGTGGAGTTTTTTTTTTAAATTACCAAACTGTCGGACGCTAATGCGTTGACTCATTTTAACTTTAAGCCAGTCGCAGAGGAAATCTTCATAAACCTTTTGAAATACTTAAGTGAGTGTAATGGGACATACGTTGGTGAAAGTCAGGCTAGTCGATTTCTTTGGTATAGGTGTTGTAAAACCTTGTTTCCAGCAACTTTGGAATATGCCGAATTTTGTGACTTAGTTGAAAATTTTTTATAAAGGTTCAGCGATTTTGTCTGAAAAGGCTTTAATTAATTCAGTTGAAGTATTCAAGGGGCAAGTGATTGATTTCCTACGATTGAGGATTTTATTTATAACATCAGAGGGAGAAATTAGGGGAAAGGCACCTTTTAACTTTCTGCTGAAGAAAACGGGCTTCATAATTACTCCTCAATAAATTTTGGAGGGACAAAGCTTTGCAGTCAACGTAATTTATTTGATACACAGGGTACGAATTCTCAGCAGTAATTCAAGAGCCAAAATGATAGAGTTCTCAGTCAATAACAAGTCTATAGACGGTTTCAGGAATAGCAAAGGACTCTTAACTTTAACCAGCGGAGATCAGAGTAGGCTGAAGTGATAACTACCCCCTAGACGGGGCAGAGCGGAGACGATTTTGCAAAAGTTTAATAGAATGGTGCATATTAAATCAAGAGTAGTGTTGCCTTTCGTAGTTGGAACCTTTAAGATTCTAGTTGTAATTCATTTGCATCACCTAACAGGAAGATTTTAGCATTAGGGTATTTCGATAGTACATAATCAGTACTGGTATGTAATTTTTCGATTAAATTTATTTTATTAGCAGATCTTTGATTAGGAGAGGAGGGTGAGAAAAACAACACAGCACGATTAAATTGAAAGGACAGGGTAAGACTTTAAATCGAACACACGCCCACATTATCTCATCAAAGGGAGCTAAACGCGGAATTGAGATTTCAATTGGATAAATATCATTACGGAAAGAAGAAAAGAATTCCGCCACCTTTCTTACCCAGAGTGTGGTTTTCGGGTCCGAGTTTAATTAACTTGGAGAAAATATTAATTTAACATATGTGAACATAACATACATAACAGATATGAATTTTGAGCTCGTACTTCAGTAATAGCGATCATTTCTTAGCTATATATTTTAGAAAGGGACTCTAATTCGTTAAGTTTTTCAAAGTTAAGACTTTTAGTGTTCCATAACAAAAGTATGGGGAATTGAAAATGACTTGTGAAGGTATCATTTTTACCCTTGACTTATTTCATATCACAAATGGGGCAAGGGTCTGTCCTGGGTGTTGAGAGTTAGGAAAAGAGACAATATAGATATAGAGGAAGCGTGATCAGGAAGACAGAACTAGTTTCCAGTCGACAGCAAGGGAGAACATTTAGAATTTATGACAGGATTAATTTTATGTGCAAGAACTATGAAACCTGAATCATACATTGTTGTCACTATGAATAAAATTAATGGGAGGGGTAGGATTTTAAAAGGATTGGGCAGGAAGAAGTCAAACTGGGAGGGCTCTTCAACGGAGGGAGAGGGGGTATGGAAAAGCAGGATGGTGCTGGAATAGGGAAATAGGGTGGGAAGTGTCTGGGAGGAGAGGGGCTGGGTTTATTTTAACAAATGGAGGATGGGGACTCGAGCCACACGGAGAGGATCGGAGCTGCGGGGTATGCTACTCAATAATAAATATGGAGGGAGACATGATTGGAGGTCGAACACAACACGACAAGGAGGGGGAGAGGTCGCAGATGCTTTGTGCGTAGCTCGAAAAATTGTCAGGCTTTAAGATAAAAAGAAGGGGGCACCTTAACATGACCGTTAGCACAACCAAAACAACGACCACTAGAAAAAAGCAGTACAAATATTTACAAGCTAAAATTATGCTCGAGCCTACTACATTTTCCTGATAGGTAAAATTTGCATAAATGTAACAAACTACAACAACCAGATCAACCAGATCTACACTTAAGAATTAAGATTTTTTTAAGAACTCTTAATAAAATGTCACTTTTGGCAAGGTCAGGGTTCAACAAATTTTTTTATTTGTAGCAATGTTTTTTGTTGTGACTCCTTTTTATTCATGGATAACTGAAATTTCTTCATCACTCAGATTTTGACAGGACTGTTCGGTGACATTTTCACTAACCTGACTAGACACTTATTTAAGGTTTTTGCTCCTCTTGGGAGAACTGTACAGGGTCATTTTCTTGGCAGGATTAATTACTGATAAATTAATAACTTCCACTGAGGTGATATTACAATGCTTTGGATCCTTTCTTCTGACGTTGGAAAGGAAGAGGAATGTCGCAGGCATTATTATACACATTTAGGGTGTTCAATGGGTTAAATATTTCTACATTTGGCATTGTGGGCAATATATTTGAAATAATTCAGGATATATGAGTCGAAGATTGATCTAGCTTTTGCTTCAATTCCGAAAGCCACAACACTGTCTCTGGTTTCAGATTTGATCTTGGGTAACTAAATCTGTCATACAGAGTTCTCAACAAGGGGAGCTGGCAGTTTGGGATAAAATTCCATTTGAACTGAAACTTTTCGTGAGGTGGGATTAGAGTTAACGCTAGGGTTAATGAGGGTAGAAGAAGGTGTAGAAAAATTTAAGTACTACTCTCAGTCTGGCTCGTTAGTTCCTGAGGGGTAAACAGCTCTTCGTGATGGCGATTGGGGGAAGTTAAAATCATCGTCTGGGAAACGAGAGTCAGTGGAGATTCGGCATTAATCGCCTTGGGGATACTCAGCATGTTGAATCGTGAATTTGTAGAGCGGGTAGTGCGAGGCAAAGATAAAACAGGCGACTTTAAAGGGTTTACCTTCACGCCAAGAGTATCCTTAGAGAAACAGTAAGGACACAATCAACTTTTATTCTAGTTAGTAGCGTCAATTCGAGCACACTGTTCAGCGCCTGGATGAAAAATAGAATTGTATCCTCCACATTTCACCTGAATTAGAAAACACTCCTAATCTCCATTCCGGACAAACTTGGCCTTGTCTAATCAGTATATATGCGAAAAGGTTAACAAAATAAATATACTCCGATTCGTCACAAAGTGTTATTAGGTGGAATGTTAGATCAAGACTAAAGTGAAAAGGATTCATGTTCTTTTGATCCAAGACTTTAATCCCTTTGAAAATTTTTCTTTACATCTTGGATGTGGTTTAACCTATTTCTATACTTATGCTGTTTAAATATCTCGTAACAGTTTTTGTGCTTCAACGTTGCAATGAGCTGTTTCTGCGTGAGCATTTTTACGATTTTCCGGTATCCGTGAGACTTCTTTTTGTGTTAAAAAAAGAAGAAGAAAATCCTAACACTGTGAGCCAAGGACAAAACCGTCAACTAAAAATAATCCATCAATCTGAGACAATTTTACACTTTTATATACCTTATATATTTTGCAAGACATAAGCCTCTTCGGCCCATAACAAAACACCAAAAAAACTTATAGTCAAACACTGATATTGAAATAGATGACACTTTTACAAAAGCGGCTCGACCATTTTACGCATCACATTAGCAGACGTAATCATTTTCGGAAGAAGGTTATGAGTTCATTTGATTCACACAACTGCTGGAGGTAAGATCATTTTTTTATCCGATTCAATCTTTAAAGTGTTGCACTGTTTTTGGCCTGGAAAATATTAGAATAATTGGTGCAAGCCTGTAAATGCTTAACAATGGAATTCCTACTTTATAATATCAAGCGTGTTCCTATTAACTTGATTTTATGCTTCTTTCCATTTTTCTCTACCTTTTATTCTAATCTAAATAATTTTTTGGAAAATATTACAAACAATACTAGGTTAAATCAAGATGAGGTAAAATTCTACTTTTGGCTGACTTGGAAAGGGGTTTGGTTAGGAAAATGAAACTTTCAGGAATGGGTCTACAGGCTAAAGTATGCCCTGGGCTTGGGAAGGCATTTTGAAGTTTCTTACCTCAACTCCTTTTCCCTCTAGAATTTGCCTACATGACAGGTCTATACCTGTCGAAATTTTTACAAAACAACATTTTACCTTAATTTTCAGGTGTCAGTTGTTTTTTCCTGTCTACAGTTCTGAAAATGCAATTCCTGTTATTTGAGTAGAATTTGAAGCCATATCTATGTTTTTTTTTTTTCAGAAATTAGAAAATGTATGCATATCTTTACAGCCTTATAAATTGGGGTTGAACAAAGCTGTGAAGCAGAAAACAATTTTGTTGCACTTCATTCAAGCAGAAGATCTATTTTGCTAGGCTTTATTTTTATAACAGATATTATAAAGTCATCAAAGGTCAGGACTCTCTAGAGAGAGGAGTGGAGGAAGGTAGGCTACTTCAAAATACCTTCGCAGGATATACTTTGGTAAATTGTTTGTTATTCGTATTATTGACTTATGAATAAAGTAAACATACCACTTGATGCCTTTTTTATGCTCTTTCCAAATATAATAATCATTTTTGTTAGAAATGAATTTTATCCTCACCTTTATATACATCAATTCAGGTTATATATTTGTGCATAAGGGGAGGGGAGTTCAAATTTACCTCTCATTTACATAAGAAATAAAATTTACACCCACCCCCCTAATGTGCAAATATATTCCCTGAATTGGTATATATAGGGGTGGGGTAAAATTTTTGTTATTTGTATTATTGGCTTACAAATAATGTAAACATACCAATTGTTGCCTTTTTTATGCTCTCCCCAAATATAATAATCATTTTTGTCTGAAATGAATTTTACCCCCACCCCCATGTATACCAATTCAGGGTATATATTCTGGTATAAATTTAGAATTCTGGCCCCTGATAAAGAGATATGTTAAGAAAACAGTTCTTACTTTAAAATACATATAATGATCCTAGTTAACATATTATCCAAGGAGAGAATCTTTATCATCAAGTCTTTTCTTTTTCCAGCTTAAAAAAGAGGAATTTTCATTTTTTCTATGCTGTAAAACCAGTGTGTAAATCTTTTAAAATTGATGCTATAAATTATTTTTTATAGATGGTGTTTATCCTGGTTGTTGTTAGTTAATGTCATAGCACATTTTTAAACAAAAATCAGTGGCATATTGAAATTATATAAATTGTGAATTGTGTATGAAAAAATTTGAATCATGCTATTAACAGAAAATTTATGTGTCTTGTGTGATTCAGCAATTTTTGGTTGATGAAATTAGCATTTCATCAACAACTGCTGTTGATTGGCAAAGTTTTTATTGTGAAATGTGCCTTGACTTCATTGAGAAACATAGTGGTAAATTGGGTGGTCTCAGAAAAATAGTTGAAATAGACAAAGCAAAGGTAGGGAAAAGAAAACACAATAGGGGACATTACATTTAATGAAGTGGGTGTTTGGAGGAATTGAGAGAGACAGTGCAAATTTCTTTATTGTTCTTTTTCCCAACCAAACATCAGACACACTACTTGAAAATATAAAAGAGTGGATTCATCCAGGAACCACAATAATATCTGATTGTTGGAGCTCTTACAATAGATTAGGCACACAAGGTTTTCAGCACCTAACTGTCAATCATTCTTTGAATTCTTTGGACCCTGTGACTGGGGCCCATACACAAAATATTGAACATCTATGGTATTCAATGCATGAAGCAATCCCCAAGTACAGGAGATTGGACAACCATATGGCTGGATATCTTGCCAAGTTTTATTGGAAAACTTTTTTCCCAATAAATGGGCTAGACTGCATAATTAATTGCTACAGGCTGTCGAGTTATACAAACCTGATATTCATCAGCCAGATCAAAGTTTACCTGGCACCAGCCATTAAAAATCAAATTTATCATCACAAGTGTCTTGATTTATGACATTATAATTTACTCACCTACAATTCCCTCTGATTTTGAAACTGCTAGATCATCCTAGAATCAAAAAAGGTAATTTTTATAGCCATTTCATTTCTTTTTAATTCTGTTTTTAGCAATCCCCTGCTGCCTAATGTGCAAATATATAACCAAAAAATGGAAAGCAAAGTAGTTTTCATTGAGTTTACAATACTTAAATTGTTGTTTTTTTTAGGTTTATGGGGGTGAAGGTACCTAGGTTATGTTACATATTTAATATATGGGATGCTTTACCACTACCCCCCCCCCCCCCTAAAGCGCAAATATATAGCCCAAATTTGTTTTTAAACTATTATATATTTATTCTATTTTATTTCATTAGCATTAACCAAACTTAACTTTTTAGAAGTGTCTGTTTAATGCACCAGTACCAAATTTTACCCCACCCCTATATATTCCAATTCAGGGTATATTTTTGCACATCAGGGGGGTAGGGGTGGGTTAAAGTTCAGGGTGAATTTGCAGTGGGCCAAATAATTCAGCTAGGATGAAAGTGAAGAACATCATTTGATGATTTTTTATGCTCTTTCATAATTCATATAAAATACCTTCAGGGCCCCTATTTAAGCCCATGTACATCAGTTCCAAGATTTGGATCCTGCTGCTCATAGTTAGGAAAGATATGTTCTAATCAAATTATTTGTCCAAGACTTGGCACTTTTCAAGTACTCAGGGTCTTACCCTACTAAGCCAATTTCAAAGATTTGGGACCTATTGTTGGTCTCCATCTTCATGTTAGATACATTTTAATCAAAATATTTGTCCAAGTACTAGTAATATTAGGCTACTTTACTACTTTTATTTAATTAGATGTTAGTAAATATCTAGTGGTTCAACTCTCCCTAAGGAAACACTATAAAAACTGAAAACTAGCCTTTAAACATTCTAAAACACTTGTATCATTTTGTAAAAGAACATTGCTTTACTTAACCCCCAACCCTAATGTGCAAAAACATAACCCAAATTATATATACTTAGTGAGTTTTCAATAGCACAACTCTTTTCGTAATTTAATACTAAATAAGTAGCAAGAAGAAAAGAGTTATGTTATTCAAATTCATTGACTTTAAGTTGGGGTATATATTTCGGCTGTGATAATTGAAAGGGCAACATATGCCATTTTGGTCGAAAATGAGTTATGTGTATGTCATGGGTAAACCCAGCATGAGGAATTGAATGGTGAAGTCAGAATTCTCCTACCATTGCGAAGATAAAAAAGAGGCATATGCCACTTTTGGACGCGGATTGCAGCTGGGCCAAAAAGGAGATACATGCAGAGCATGTGTCTCCTTTTGACCCTGTTCTTTTGAACTTTAAAATTTGGCATATGTCTCCTTTTTGGCTCAAGAATCAGCCGAATTTCAGCATAATCATCATGATTTGAAGAAAAGAAACAGTTGTTGTAATGTGATTGAGACCACAATGCATTCCAGAAGCTCAGCTGGCTGTATGTTCTATGTTGTCTATGGAAATGCAAAAGGAGATCCACAGCAAATACTGGGCTCTGGACCACGTGGAATGCCTAACCTACAAAAAACCACTGATAGAGGCAGTGAATATTTTCCGGAGAAAGGTGAAAGTAGATGGCCATTTGCCATTCAAGAAAAACCTCAGTTATAGCTATTTCGTACCTTTGAAATCCGGTGATGATGGCAGTGCAAAACAGTTACATGTCAGGGTCTTCTGAAATACTTTTATGTGGACACTGGGATTTTCTAGTACAAAGCAGATAAGAGAACTCACTGTTCAGTTGATGCTTGATGATTTTCAGAAAAACTATCCAAATGAAAAATGCTCTTGTGCTTCTTATGCCGCTGTGATGCACAACATGAATGTATCTTTGAAAATGCCTAAGAGTGATACCTGCGAACTTTGTGACACCATGAAAAACAAAGAGAAAAATGAGCAGCTAACTGAATCAGACAAGGAGGTAATGGAAAATCATAAGCAAATGGTGCAGAAAGCAAGAAAGGAGCTAGAAAAAGATGTGCAAAACCCTCAGGGGGTGGAAAAAGTGGTGTACAGCATTGATATTCAGAAAGTACTTTTGCTGTCCATTATGCCAAAAATCAAAGTCACACTTCACTAGCCATTTAGTAGTCTTTAATGAGACTTTTGCTCCTGTAAAGTCAGGAAGTGTGCTGGAGACCATGTATTGCATAGTTTGGCATGAAGCCATCTATGGCAGAACTGCTGATGGTGTGGTCTCAGTCATATACAGTCTGATTAGCGAGTTGCAAGAAGTGAAAGAATTTGTTTTGTGGTGTGACTATTTCTCGGCCCGAAACAAAATTGCATTCTGTTTAGTGCACTTGTTTGCATCGTGAATCAGAGCTGGGGACCCAACTCCATTACTTTAAAGTACCTTACTAAGGGTCATACACATTAGACGGAGGATGCTATCCACGGTTGCATTGAAAAGAAGATAAGAAATTGGGATGCTGTAGAGGATTTGAGGGATCTGGTAACTGATGCAAATTTGCAGGAAAAACACTTGTGTGAAGGTTCTGGACACAAAAGATTTTTTCTTGTGGAAAAATGAGACGGCTCCTAAAAAGGGCCCTGAAAAGGATTCTATCCTGCTGAACAGAATTGTGCAGGTTACTTTTCAAAAGGGGCAGAAAGATCTATGCTACAAGTACGATTTCAATGACACTTTACAACGTTTTGCTTTTCTTAAACAGAAATTGAAGTGCATGAAAGGTTTGCCAGAGAATGTGAAAGGTCCTAGAGGGATTTCAAAAGCAAAGAAGCAAGGAATTTTGAGGCTATCCACACTCATTTCCAATTAGCGGAAAACGCAATTTTGGATTGACTCGCCAGTGAATGAAGAGTCTCCTGATCTAACCACGTGTTTTGAAGGATGTCAACGTGATGATATTTAAACAACGACCTAATAAGCTACCTTGTGATTCATTTCTTCTTGTAGATTCAAGTAGATGTAGCATAAGTAGAATTTTGCACTAATCAAAATCCATTTTTGGTTCTGGGATACTACGAACTGCAAACGTGTTTAGTCATTGTTTAAACATCATCACTTTGGTGTGTCTTGTGGAAGTAAATCTTCCAGTGTTCCAAACAGGTCGTGCCAATGATTGAGTTTTTTATATTTTACTTTGCATTATTCAAAGTTCTTTCAAGAGGTTGTGCCAATTCAGTTCCTTATTTTTACTCTTGTATTATTTCAAATAAAACAGGTATATTATTTGAAGTCCTGGAGTACAAAAAAGAGAAAGAAGAAGACTACAAATAGTTAGAGTTTTGGTGAAGAAAAGTTTCAAAGTACTTTGACAAAACGATGAATTAATATAAAAGGAGGGTAAGATGCGCTTGGTCTGATAATATGAACAAAATGGCCACAATCCAGGAGGTTCTTGTAAGTAATTCTGTAATACACCAAGGGAAAGGAAGAGGAAGCTAGTGCAAAAAGTAAGATTGGATCAGAAGTCTCTAGTACTTCAACGGAACAATGGTTGCAGGTAAATTTCATATCAAAAGAAAGCTCAGAGGCAGTCTCTGTTTGATATTGCAGACAAAATGCTCAGATTCCTTCAGTATTTTTTGGAATTCGGAATGACAAAAGAGGATTTTCTTATAGAGCTTTAACACGGGGACCTGGCATTTGTCTCCTTTTTTTGTCAAGGAAAAAGGGGACATACGCCATAAAATGGAATGATTTCGAGCTTGCTCAGAATACTTGAATTCAATTTAAACCGCTGAAAAAAGCTGGAAAAGCTGGTCTAGAATGTTTCCTTGATCTCCATTAGCCTCGCGCTTCAGAGCAACCACAGCCAACAAACTTTTTTCCGTTTTCTGGCTCTCCTGAAAAGTAGCAAAAATGGTGTATGTTGCCCTTTTAATTATCACAGCCGATTTGTCCATTAGAGGGAAGGGGAGGGGGGGTAAGTTATGTTCTTCTAGAATGACAAAGCCACAACTAACACAGGGACAAGTGGAAAACACTACTTGATAACTTTTTTGTGCTCAATTTACTTGGCAAATGCGCACCTGCCCTCCTGCTGATAGCCTTTCCAAATAGTTTATAGTAATGAACTGTAAGTTAGGAGTAACTCAGCCCAATAGTAACCAAAACTAAAAAAGGAATTTTGATAACAACAGATATATCAAAAGAATTGGCTTTTTATTCCGATTCCAAATATGTAAAATTCATTAAGTTTAATGTTACCATCAAAAGCTACAAGCCCAAGAAAATTTCCCTGTTTCAGAAAAGGGGGGAATCACTCCCAAAAAGTCAAGTAATCTTAATGAAAATCACACCATCATATTCAGCATACTAGAAAACCCTACTGTAGAGGGTTCTAGCTCCTATATACAAAAATGTAGAGTTTTGTATTTTCAGGTAGAAGAAAGATAACAGATTTCCATTCATTTTTGTTTTTGTTTTCCCTGGGGGGTGATTGTGTTGAACCAATGGTTGGTACTTGTCAGTTATTTGGAAACATTCAATAATTATGCTTAGGTTACATCTCAGGAAACTCGTTTCATAGCTACAAAAACAAGTGATGGAGGATACAATGTATTAGACTTTAATTTGGGCAATATATTTGCACATTATGGGTGGGGGTTAGGTTATGTTAGGTTTCCATAATTTTATTTCTAAATTATTAATTTATTGTTATGTTTTGTTATTTTTCACTAGGATTAACCTAACTTCATTTTTTGGGTGTGTTTCAAATAACCAACAAGTACCCAATGGTTATAGAAGATCAAGAGAGAGCTCATATAAATAGAAATTAAAGTTCTAGTGCCCAAGAAGATTGGAGGGTAACTAGTCCCCTTCCCGTGCCCATTTTTCCCTAAAGACATCCAATCAGAATTTTAAGATAGCCATTTGATTCAGCATATTTGTAAGGTCCAAAAACTATGCTTTTGATGATGACCCTCCATATTTACTGGGGAAAGGCCTGTAAGTTATGTAATTTTCTCATATTATTCATGTATTGTATTTGTTATTGGGCAATGTAAGAAATTTTTGGGGGGTTTTCTAGAGGGAAAGGATTTTCCACAGGGAGAATTTTCTATGGATGAAAAATTTTCCAGGAGAAATATGACACAGGGTGAGGGGTTTCCTGGCATGATTTGAAAAACAGTCAAAACTGAAAAAAAGACAATAGTTTTTTCATCTGAAAGTAAAGAGCAATATTTTATTAAATTGCACTTGCCAGCAATAAGTACAACTTCATTTGTCAGGTGCATCACATACTCTGAGCCAAGGCTTCCTGCACCAGTCTTTGTGAACTGCAGCCTTGAAGGCTTCAACACTGGGAGACATAACAGCAATTCTGGTTAAGGGAGCTCTACAGGCTGAATACACAATTAGAATAGAATTTATTTTGCCGTCTGGTGTTAGCATGTTTTCAGTAAAACATTAAAACTTAAAATGAACCGAAATTATTTTTAGGGGGCTGCCCCTTCCTCAGCCCTTGCTCTTTATGGTAGTTTTTTTTTTTTTTTTTTTTTTTTTTTTTTTTTTTTTTTTTTTGTCCTTAACCTTCAGGAAAGACTACTCAAAGACAAGGGCTGTTGATTTTGAATGGTATGTATTTTTAAAAGACTACCATAAAGAAGGGTACTTGTATAGAAAATAATTTCTGTTTGTTTCAAGTTTTAATGTGACCTCTTAATTTCAGTTGAAAAAAACTTGTTTGTTTTTATTTTATATTTAGCCTAGTAATATATTGGTCCTTGACATTAGTCTAATCATACATATAGCTGCTAATGAAACTGATTATCTTCTCAGTCTGTAATTTATCTTTGTGTGTGATGGTGTGTAATTTACCATAATGTTATTTAAAACGATTATAAAAAGCGTATAAATAATAGAAGAAAACATGATAATCTAATCAATAAAAACTTAGTGCATATCACAAAATAAGAAATACACTTATTTTTTCTTATAGTTTTTATGTACTCCTTAAGTTATATATGAGACAATCACAGAGGAGGGGTGCATTTGCTAGTGGATTGATGTGTGTTCACATAGTCCCTGTGTTAGTTATTGATAGATATTTGCCAAATTATAAGTAAGTATTTAGAATGTTAGAAAAAAGAACATTTGACCTTAATTTTTGGTTATTGGTCTCTTTCCATTGGCTCTAGTTTTTGGTAATATCAATTATTATAACCAGTTTTTCAACATATTAAGGATTTCTTCTTTAATGTAAGAAATATATTTAGATTTACAAATATTTATTACAACCTTGTGCATCAGGAATCAGAACCTTCTGCCTTCTTTGAATAGTTTCTAAAGCTATTTATCAAGATTTTAGTTGTACAAAATGAAGAGTGTAAAAGATCATCAAAGGTCAGTGCTTTTTAGGGAGGGAAGGGGCAGAGGAAGGTACTTCAAAATACCTCATCAGGGGAGCATTGAGGCTCTTCTGGTTTTATTCATAACTCAACTACTTTTCAAGATGCACAGAATGGCCTGCATCTATAATTTTACCATAGGCATGACTTAAAAATGTGTTCTGTGTCTTCTTGCCTCCTTAATGCCTGGATGTAGACCTGCTCCTAGGCAATAACTTTTAAAATAGATTGATGTTTTATTTATATTAAGGTGCATTATAACCAGAAATCAGATGAGAGAGGAAAAAATAACTAAGTATTCTAGTAAATCTCAGGGGTGCCAATTACAGGAAAGGAAAGTGTTCCTGCTAAGTATTTAGTTGCTGGTTACCTCTGAAGGAAGAATGCTAGACCAATGAAAGTAGTACAATTAGATTCCTTATTTTATGCTCTTCTCAAATTTCAGCGTTTCTTTTCTGACAATGCACCCTACCCCTCCCTCCCCCCAATAGCCTCATATATAGTCCCTGTGGTATATATATTTCTAAGTTAATTGATGTAGTGATATCTTGAGGTTTTATTTTTACAATGCTGTTATTTTTTTTTGGCAGTCTTGACTTGTTGAAATTTACTTTCCTCTTAATGTTACCTTTTTTATATTTTAACTGCATCTCAGCAGTATCTGACAAAAAAAACCAACAAAATTGAATGTTAGGTCCAGGCTTTTCTTATTACCTTGAAAATGTTGGTCTAATGTCTACATTTGTGCCTTCATTATGTCTGGAACTACTCATTGTGATTAGTCTCATTGTTTGAAGGCTAGAGAAATTTCAGGCTTAATCCCAGAATGATACTATGTCATTTTTGATTCGTGGCCTGTATACATTTTATTCAAGAAAATCTTAGATTTGATTCTTTTCGTTAGTCTTAACTAGGCATGAGCAGACTGCAACCTCTGGACAGGTATTTTTCATGCCAAAGATATTTACTTGTTTACAATTTTGGTACAATTTTTTTTAAAGACTGAAGGCTTATTGTGGATTGTTTTTTCACCCTCCCTCTCCCTCTACACCAAACACTGTACTTTTTTAACTTAACAACTGAATAACATATGATTCAGTGGTGTATGGCAAAGGGTCCCTATCGTTTATTATGATATTATTCTTATGAAATTTTCTCTTTGTTTCTTTTTAAAACTGCTCTCAGTGCAATTCCATGTACTCTTATCAATTTCTATTGGAATTTGGTTGCTTGGAATTCAAAAAATTCAAAACGTGACTTATGTAGCATGGTATATACAGTTGTGCAACTGAGCCTCATTATGTTTTATCATTGATTTCAACCTAGCTGACAGTTCTAGTTTTTCTATAGCATAATAATAATGCAACCATTAAGAACTCGTTGGAACACAGAGCTGCTTACTGCGAACACAGCTGTGCATGCTCCTCCACCCCAACTTATTCAGTGCTTCACTATTAGCCCCCTCCTATTGATTTGTAACATCCTTTAAATTCTTTCTCATGACCTCATTTGGGGATGGCCTACTTTTTGTTGGGCCCAAGACAGGTGGCAAAAAACAACACAGTCTTTGGCAATTGTCATCCTCCAATTGTAAAATAAAACCTAGGATCTTAACATGCCTTTAATTAAACTGCAATATTGGGATTAAAATAGATTTTTTGTATAAGTTAATTTTTGTTGTACAAGTACATTTTTTGTATAGATTAATGTTGTACACTAAATCAGAAACGTTCCTGAAACTGTCCTTAGACAACTCCTGAAATTATTGGACAAATATTCCTCTACCTTTCAAAGTCCCTGTGTTTCAGAGCCATACTTGACCATTGTCATTATGTGTGGCTTCCATCATTTTAATCTAGTTTGCAGGTATCTTCCCTATTCTTCCAAACTTTTTAACTGCAAAAACACCCAGCACTGGATATTCCACTTACATCTTTACTGCATCCACTATTTGTACCAATAATGCTACACAAGTATGTGATGCTATCTTAACTAAAATTTCATACTTATATCGCCTCTTCACTCTCATTTATTTTCAGCCTAAGCAACTCAGTCTTCTTACCAATCATTTTCAAACTTTTTGTTGCACTCTGAGTGCTTAAACCCTCTGAAAATTCTTTTTTTTTGCTAACATTTTATCTAGCACACTCAAATTATCTTAATGGTCTAAATTCAGGAGTGTTTCACTACCTCATTAGATGCTATGTTCTCCCATAGCCTTGCTGTGCTCCTTGGGAGAAAGTCCATGAGGGTAACAACACAACCCTGCTTAACTCCTGATTCCACACCCAACCAACTAAAAACCTCACTTCTTACCATAACTGCAACAATAATATTGTGTGTATAGTATAAATAACTTTACTGTACTTATCTATACAATAATAGGTCCTTCACTTGAGCTTTACTATCAGCTGAGTCAAATGTCTGTAATTTATAAAGCTGAGGACTAAAGAGGCCTGATTTTTCTGACTTCAAAATTTTGTTATATGTGAAAATTTGGCCTCTTCCCTTACTAAAACTTCACTGACTGTCACTTAAAACTTACACCAAAAGTTAAATATACATAATCTTTTAGTCTAATAAGCTACATCATGCTTATTAATTACGTCCTACAGAAATAAAACCAATGCCTGTAATTATCAGTCATTCTTACCACCTTTCCTTTAATTTGTTTTAATTACAGTTTTCCTAAAATTGCTAGGAACTTTCCTGAAATCATATTTCAGTAATTTATTTTATTTATTCAATAAAGGAGAAAGTCATAGGCTTGTCGCAATACAAACCCAAGAAATGAAAGCTCAAATAGCAACCCTGCAAAACAAAAACAAAAAATATTCATTAGTAAAAAAAAAAACTGGTTTCCATAGAACTCAGTTTCAACAATAGCACTCATAAATGTTTGCACCATTTGCACAGAAACTACAGTATCAGGTAAACCATTCCAAAGTTTTGAAAGCTACATTGACCTATTTTCATGTGCACTCGCGGCTGATACAGTTTATATGAGTTTTGTCAAGTGGCTGAGTGATGACTAGGTTTGAAGAAATCAGCCCAGTTCACATTATCGACACCCTTCATAATATGGAACGTATTGATCAGGTCAATCCTATCCCATCAAAACTCCAGTGAAGGAAGTCCCAAACATTGCAGTCAACGCTGATGTGGTAAATGACTCAAATATGGCACAAACTTTGACGCCCAATGTTGAACCTTTTCAATTTGCTGGAAGTCACATTTCCATGTTGGATACCACACAGACGATCAATATTCTACCACTGGGCATACTATTGTCTTGTATAGTGTCATAAAAGCAGTGAAGGTTAAATTTCCTGAAACTCATCTTAATTCGAAGCAGACCATAATTAGCATTTTGCAAAATTGTTGACACATGCTTATGAAACCTCAACTGGTTATCTGAGTGAATACTTAATTCCCATACTGTATCCGCAGATGAAACAAGTGTATCACCAAGGTGATCAGTCAAGCTTTTCGAAAAGTAATGAAGTACAAAACATTTTTGATAGTTTACAAACATGGAGATCAATTTACACCAATCATATAGGTTATTCAGATCCTCTTGAATAAGGGCAACGTCTACCAGGGAGGTAACACTTTTACAGTTTTACATTGTCAGCAAACAGTTTGACAGTGGAGTGGTGAAATACTTCAGGCAAATCATTGACAAACAACCAAACAAAATAACACTGGAATCAAACAACTACCCTGTGGCACACCACTCAAAATTGGGCTCTCACTTGAAAGTGCTCTACTGACTATAACTTGCTGGAAACAGCCTGATAAGTAATCCATGCTTAAGCTCTACTGCCTAGCTCATACTTTTCACATTTTTCAAACAACAAACTAACTAAAACTTTGTCAAATGCTTGACTGAAGTCAATGTACAAGCAATCAAACTTTAAACCAGAATCAGTCATATTTTGGAAAATCTTTTACTACTTGTTCCAACTGCAAACTGCATGACCTGTTTTTTCTGAAAACTTGTTGTGACAGATGCCATAATTTATTTCGCTTGAAGTAATCCTGTATCTGATATATAACAATCTTTTCAAGAACTCTCGAAAAAATTGAGGTGTTTTAAATTGGACGATAATTTGCAAAGTGGGACTTAGATCCTCCTTTATGGAGGGGCTTTACGACCGCTTTTTTCAACGCTAAGGGGCATTTACCACTCAATAGACAATGGTTAAACAAAAACGCAAGAGGTTCAGCCAAATACATGGCTGTCTTCTGAAGAAAAGTGTTATAAATACCATCTATATCTTGAGCTTTATTGATGGAAAGGTCATTGGAGAATTTTTAAAACCTGCTCTGAAGAAATGTCAGTCAAATGGCACTTTGTCTGCTGAAACAAATTTGGTAAAATGGGGTGGACTGCATGCATGAACATCATTTGGATTTGCAGAAGTTGGCAAAAACGTTTTATTAAACACATCAGCCTTTTTCTGATAATTGCTTATTAATTTGCTAGTAGCTGGGTCATCAAAAATGCACATATCAGTCTTGTTTCTATTAACACACTTCCAAAACTTCTTTGGACACCCTAGAATGTTAGTAATGATTGACAATTGGAGTGATTCCTGGTTAACGTGTAGAGATCGAGTGGCGTGATTCTGAGCCCTTGTATACTCAAAAGCAACATCCACATCTGCATTTCTAGACTGAAGCTCCTCACAATAGAAACAGAATGGCTAAAGTCTTGAATTTCATCTTAACGACCCTTGCTGTAATCATAATAAAATTTAGAACCAGAGTTCACATGTGCACTTACATTCATTGATGGAGACATAACTAAGTGACCGCTTTTACCTAGAGGTGGCAGAATCTTAAGGTCTAGTATGTCACCTGGAGATTTTGTGATCACCAAATCTAGTACATGGGGAGTGGAATGATTTCTGAGCCTTCTGGGATCAACAATATGCTGGCACAGAAAACTATCCTGTAAGGTTTGCACAAGTTGAAAAGCAAAACTGGTCCGTCCCTGATGTGGCTTGGGATAGCCAGTCAATATTGGGTGCATTGAAGTCACCAAGAACAAGAATTTTTGAGGAAACAGACAAAAGGTACAGCAGATAACTCAGCAGGAGATTGTCATTTAACATACTAAATTCATTTCTAGTATTCATTATTTCTGCTTCACAACCTCCATATTTCAAAAGCTAATTTGTTGCACTAGCATTTGGCATTTGGACTTTATTATTTATTTTTAATCCTTTTAGCACTGTAAAATAAATCTTCCTTAACTTCCTAATTGTCATTTTTTGTTCCATATTGTTTCCTATTATTTTATACTGGTTTAACATATTTTCAAGTGTTCTGCTTATCTATCTTTAACATTTTCCTTATCACCAAATGAGGCACATCTCTTATCTTGAACTAGGACAAATCTAGACTGACTACCATCTCTCCATTTCTTAACAAACCAGTACAATATCTTGATGTTATGTCATCTAACAGCATCTTCCACATTCTTCACAATTTGTCCATGTCATGTCTTCCTTTTAACATCTTGTTAGTTGCAATTTTATGCCTTTTCTACTTTCATCTTGTTTTAGGTTTATCACTCAGGAAGTCCTTGTACAAACCCCTTCTCTCTTCTGCCAAACTGAGTGTTTTTGCTAATATTTCTAGCCGGATTTCTGATTTCCTCCCCAAGACATGTTCCGCTACTTTTCAAACTACTTTCCTAAAATTATTCCATCCATGTTTTATATTCTAAAATTCTCATCCCCAGGTCTATCAACATCATAACTTCTTGGAAGGTAGTCAGTCACTTGTCCCAATTTTAGCTTTAAATTATACCTTAATGTCCTGTATTGATTCTTCCGGTGATGTACAATATTATATCAATATGGTCAACTATCTTACCTTTGGTTGAGTTTTCTGTTGACTTATGGATCATTTTATGATCTGATATTGTATTGATTGTAATTAGGTTGTTGTGTTGATATAATTGTTGCAGTCTATTACCATTGATGTTTTCCTCTCCCCTACACTATCTTTGCCTAAGCTAGGATATGTATTTTTACCTCTGTTCGGTCCTCTATTGTGTCTAAAACTCAACTGTATCACTACTGCCTCTGCCAGTTGGTTCCACAGGGACATTTACCATTATGACTGATACCTTTTGGGTCATAATCAAAGCCATTGCTTACTTCCCAAACCTGAAGTTGCAAGAAAAGAATACCATTAGAGGCCCTTGTGTTAAATGTAGTTAGATCTGGACCCATCCTGGTCATGTGTTTTTTTTTTTTTTTTTTTTTTTTTTTTTTTTTTTTTTTTTGTATTTGGCAGTGTTCTATCAACAAGGGTCAACATCCTTCCATGAGCAATCTCAGCTGATTGTTAATTTGTTCCTGAATATGTTATGCTATAATGAGGAGGTACCTTACTATAAAATAACACAACTAGGAAGAGGTTATAAAACAACCCAGAAGAATTGTCTGCTAATTAAAATCTTATGACAAACATTGTCATTCACAATAAAATGGTTTACTGCAAAAGGGAAGATTCAAGTCGGTTTCAGCCACAATTTCTCAGTGTGGTTGTAGTTCAGGGGAATACTACTGGGGAATTTGTAATCGTTATAATTACATAAAAATAGTTTTCAAAATAATTCCTCAGTGAAAATTAATAACACTATTAAAACATAAAACAAAGCAAAAGTAAAGTCACATAATAAGTGAAACTTAGAACAAATACTGTGAGTAAATGAAACCAAAATTGAAAATAATTAAGTCAAGCTGATGTTATTATGAATGGTCAAGTTAAATTTCAAACAAGTATTGTTCTTTGAACTAGGAAAGGGATGCTTCTAGGTTTGCAGTTAATTAATTTGCAGTTAATGGTTGTTGGTAGGCAAATCCAGTTATCATATACAGCACATCTAATAACAGTTTTATTGGGAATATGACACTTTTTATTATAGAATGTTAATCCTGCTTTTTGACTACCTCTAAATATTGTATCTTGAAATCATTTATTAGAACAATTCGGATCATATGCAAGCAAGATTGCACGACCAGGAAATTCAACTTTGGTGGACAGCTTTAGATAAGTCGACTAGTCTTACTTTGTATAGAGATATAAAGCGGATTTATGGACAGGAGACATATTTGAAGCTGGGATTACCTAGTAAGTATATGAAAACGTGGACTCAGCTTCGAGCCAATTGTCTACCAATACAAGGAAAAGAAGTTTGGAAAAATAGAGAAGGTCCGGAAACGCAGCGTATTTGTCTAAAATGTGGTGAGAATGATTTTGGGCTGGGTCATTTCCTCCTGCGATGCCGGCGGCTTTCTCATATAAGGGGGGAGGTTTTGAAAGAGGGTACTGATTGGCTACTTCGGGGGATTTTGAGTTCGGATTCACCACAAACGGTAGTAGGTGTGGTGAATTTTGCATTGAAGGGTATGAGTGTTGATTAAGAGGATAGTGATTTTAGTATGTATTCATTTTATTTATCCTTTTTCTTTTCTTTTTGTTTTGTATATGGCTGTAAAAAAGCTTTAATAATACATTATTATTATTATTATTATTATGTTCAACAAATAAACGTTCTAATGGGGATAAGTCCATTTATTTAGACAGTGAAAACAGGTACACAAGTCTAGATATTTCAATCACATTTACAACAATTGTCACCAGTAGAAATACTAAAGTATTAAAATTAAAACTATCATATTTATACAAAACAACATAAATAGTTTTCAGGTCATTCACAGAATAATTTACTGTGGTCTGAGAAAAGGATACCTAATATAAGGTGTTACGTCGTATATATATGGGGAAATGTGACCATACAACTATAAACTCTACATTTCTTTTGCAACTAGACACAGAAGAGTTTGCCACCTTCATTAGAAATTTATTTTACATATAGGCATGATTAAAGAAGAAAATTTACGTCAAGACTTTGAATGAACTATGTCATTGAACTCTTCAAAAAAAATCTAGTAAATAAGCCGGAAGTTCATTATTTTGTGAATGACCTGAAAGTTATTTATTTTGTATAAGTTTGTTAGTTTGAATTTTATTGCTTCAGCATTTCTACTGATGCTGATTGCTGTATATGTGATCGAAATATCTAGACTTTTGCACCTGTTCTCACTGTCTAAATAAATGGATTCATCCCCATTTGAACATTTATTTGTTTGTCATAGAAAAGCAGTGTGGTCTGAGAAAAGGATACCTAACATAAGGTTTTACGTCAAAAGATCATATTTTCAAGTTGGTAGAACAATTGGACAGGATGTACATACCTCAGCTGGATAAAATTGACTACTGATGATAGTTTTACGAAACAATTCGATTTCTTACTGTGGGAAGTTGTTTTGACAATGGGAACCCTTCTCTTGACTTAGCTTATAGTACACACCATTTTTCAATGGTGGTGTACATACCATTTTTCAATAACCCTGTCAATGATGCTGTATTGCAGAACCTTGAGCATACAATTCACATCTTCAGAAAAATGTTAACTAAATTTTTAAATTTTCAGTTTAGGATTGGTGTTTTGTCACATACACAGGATAGTTGAAATTGCTTATCTGTAAAGAAGATATTGATGAATCCCCTTTTCTTACCTAAATATGTACTTGTTCTATTTCTCTCTCCCTTTATGATATTGCTCCTCCTCCTCCTCTCCCCTTCCTCTTGGATATATATGTTCTTTAATCTAATGCTATTTTTGCAGCTAAAAGATGGTGAATCATCGAATTGCTAAAGTAGAGTCAAAGACCTATGTTGCCCCCCGTAGGCCTTTTGAAAAAGCTCGTCTTGATCAAGAGCTAAAACTTCTTGGTGAGTTTGGGCTGAGGAATAAAAGAGAAGTATGGAGGGTCAAATACACCTTGGCTAAGATTCGCAAGGCTGCCAGAGAGCTTCTTACACTTGACGAAAAAGACCAGAAAAGATTGTTTGAAGGTAATTGAATGAGTTTTTTAGTTATAATGTGACTATCATTTTTTACTAGGGTTTGTGTCCAAAAAGCAGCTGTATAGACTTATATTTCATCTTTTGTAAAAGAAAAATAATTGTTACCATATCTTCTGATATTGTTGATTCAGAAGATAAGTAGCCTCCTGGGAGAGGGGTGTTAAACATGAAGTTGTAGATGTAAAATCTTAACATAAAACACTTTCAACTTAATTCCTTTTTCCTTTGTTTTTGTTCTTCTTGTTTTGTGTCCTGAAAAGTATTTTCAAAGAAAAAACATAATGACCACCTGAAGGGTTGATGGGATAGTATCAATTTTAGCCACAAACGCAGTTTTCAACCCATAATAGCTTTCAGAATATAACAACAATTTGCAATAAGTTATTTGATTTCAGTTATTATCCCGGGTCTCTTCAATTGTACTTAACTCATTATGCAAAATCTATCTTCATTCTTCTTTTTTTTAACAGTTATCCACAAATAATGAATGAATGAAGTGTTAATGAAGAAAAACATAATGACCAACTGAAGAGTTGATGGGATAGTGTCAATTTTAGCCACAAGCACAGCTTTCAACCCATAATAGCTTTCAGAATATAACAACAATTTGCAATAAGTTATTTGATTTCAGTTATTATCTCGGGTCTCTTCAATTGTACTTAATTCATTATGCAAAATCTATCTTCATTTTTCTTTTTTTTAACAGTTATCCACAAATAATGAATGAATGAAGTGATAAGGCTAAAATATAAAAAAAAAACAAGAAAAGTTAAATTCACAGAACGGAAGCTTATTTTTGTGAGGTGAGGTACAACAACATAGTGTGAGGGACTGGATAATTCTTTCAGTTTAAGAAAATTTGTACTTTCTCTTCAATAATAATTCACAAAGGATCAACCATGGCAATCTTATCTCCTCTTACTTCCTTACTGCAGACTAGGTTGCAGTTTTGATTTAAAAAAGTGTACAGATTCCCCTGGTTTCCAAAAATTCTCCACATCCTTATCTGAAAACCTGATTCAGTAGTTGTTTATTAATGATTAACTCACTCTTCAGTAAAAAAGAAAAAGATCTGCTACTTGTGCTTTTTGAGATGATGCAATTTATCTGACACTTCTTGTCATAAATTATATTTGAATGAAAATTTTTCACTGACATTATTTTTCAAAGTATATTCTGTCAATTTGTTTTTGAGTAGACTGAATCTCTATTCGTATCAATAGGTAATGCTCTGCTTCGTCGCTTGGTCCGCATTGGCGTGTTGAGTGAGGATCGTATGAAGCTCGATTATGTTTTGGGTTTGAAAATTGAAGATTTTCTGGAAAGGCGTCTTCAAACACAAGTCTTTAAACTAGGACTTGCCAAATCAATCCATCATGCTCGTGTTCTTATCAGGCAAAGGCATATTCGGTAAGGGTGAATTTGGTTAAATGAAGTATTTTGTGTATTTTATTAGTATCACCCCAACATTTTTTGCGGAATTTTTTCTTTTGCTTTTTTAGTGACTAATTTTGCGCAGATTATTAATTATAATAATACTACAAAATTGATATTAAGAACGGTCATTTACTGGGCTTCATGCAACATTGCAAATGACGACAAAGACCACGCTGCTTAAGTTAATAAGTTTTATGTATAACACTACAGCTAAGTTGAATTTGTCTTTCAGAGTTATAATTCATTTTAATGACAGTTATTTTTCTGTTCATTGAAGCTTATTCCTCCTATTCTTGACGACGGATTCATTTTGAATGTGGCCCATAGCTGACTAAATCTGTTTATGTCTAGCCAAGGTTTATTGAGAAATTCCAGTAAATGCTCTAAATTATATTTGCAGAAAAATACATAATTGCAAACAACATAGCAGTAAAATAAGTTGACGATGAACTTGTTTATTTTTCTTGATATTTACATTGTACTTTGTAAAGATCATGCCTTTTCTTGTGTAGTGTTTTTTTCAAATAAGTGACTCATAATTAGAAGGATGTAATGCCTGTGTGGGCAAGAGTGAGTGCGTTGTTTTAGCACTTGTCCTCTAATCACACATGGCTATAGCAATAGACAGGATTTCGTTGTGGCTTGTGCGTGTGCATAATCCTCATTTCTGTTCTGACTACAGTATATACAAGAATATATGTTAAATAATAGCTTATCCTTTTTGTATTATCGTTTTTGCTGTGAATTTTTTAAATTTCGGGGGAAATAATGCAGAATATACTACCTTGCCTTAAGCAATAGTTCAGACGAAATGGTAATATTAGCTTACAATGCTTCTAGTTTAAATTCTGGCTGGAAGTTTTCAAGGTTTTGGTGTTTTCTGTTTTTGCCGTGGTGCAAACTAACTAGCAGTATGTTTGTATTTCTGATTGGGTTCATTAAACTGGAGTCCTTGTCTTTTTCATGGAAAGAAAATCCTCTAGGAGTGGCTTTGATTGTAGGGATCAGTTATAACAGACATTTGGTAACTTTTTGTTCTGTTGAAGGCCAACACTTAATACCACAGATTAATACCCAGTGTGATTTAATATCATCGTGCTGTGAAGGTCAGGTTCTAGGTTCAAATGGAATAGTTACAGGTTACTGTAAACACCTTCATTCCTTGTCTTATCCTGCATTTTCTGTTTTAAGGAGGTACACGTTTTTTTTAATCCTGTGTTAGCATGTACTTTGCTCCGTTCTATTATTTAGACAGATCATTATACCTAGTGATTAATTGTTGATGTTTTGGTACTTGCAGATAATGGACTTGGCTGTTGTTTTTGTGACCAAAAATTCAAATAGAACGATCTATTCTTTAAGGCCACTTGTTTAGAGCTTGCTCTAAATAACGCCTTTGTCATTAACAAGAATGACTGATTTGACAAGAAGGTAAATTCACCTTTGCCTTAGATAACCTGTACTGCTGGGATTTTTCAATTGCATCCGTAGAAGGACAAGTTAGTCTATTGTAATTGCAGAAGGTTGCCTGTTGCACCATCAATCCACCATTGGCGCCTTATGCACGACAAACCAAAAAGTTGTTGCCGGATTGGGAAAATGTGGGCTTAAATTTATCCACATGAATCTTTAGTGGCAAGAGAGAAGTGATTATTCTTCCAAATCATTGTATTCAGTTGGAAACCAAATTAAAAGCAAGGGGAATTTTCTACCTCCTAAGATCAGTTGAAAGGATCATGTTGGGAAAAGGGTCAAAAATTCAGTTTTCTTTTTATCTGCCCTTCTTAAACAATCCCCTAGGAACCCGTCTTCTTCCCCCACTCGAGACCAGTTTGTGTGCAAAACTATGATTATGCACATCTTAAGGCCCTACCCGCTAAGCTCCATTGAAAGGGCTCATTTTTCTTGTTATCTGCTTTTTTGTTTGAACAATCCCTAAGTAGCAATGATTATGCATTTTAGACATTTGCGAACGTGGTTTTGTTTGCAATCACATAATGAATGTATAAGGTAAGGACCCTTGGCTTAACATTCAAGAAAAGCTGAATTGTTTTCATGTTTTGAACATGGATTAATGGCTTTTTCAGCTCTGGGATTATTGTTTTATGAAACTACAGCAATTTGTTGCTATAGCCAGATGCTAAAAAGCAATTCCAAGCTCTGCTTAAATCTTCATGTTTTCCCATTAATAATTGTCAAAAATACACCCAAGTTATTTCCAGAAGTATTAATTCTTCAATATCCAAGACAGTATGAAATAAAATCAATGCAGATTTAGTTATTGCACAAGTGGGACAATAAGGCCTCGGGTTCTAGCAAACCGGTTTAATTGGGATACTAATGAACCTTGGAAACTTATCATTTATTATTTAATTCCTATTTTTTCATCATTCTCTTCATACTTTCTGTGTTGGACACGTAAGAAACAAATAGTTAAAAGTATTTTCTTCTAAGCTCCTCAAACATTATAATTTGCCGAGTTAGTTGGGGAAAATAATTTTAACCCTTAGAAGGGTCTTAGTAACCCCAAAACTTTTCCAAATTGAAAGAAACTTTCAGGAATTGGTCTATTCCCAAATTAATGGCAAAATAGTGTTTTTTGGCTTTCTTGCAAAGTGGTCGGGTAACGATTTGCCAAGGAGCAAATGAAAACTGAATTTATGCCCAGTTTCCTATCAATTTGATATTTGAAATTGCGTCAAAGCATTTTGTTTGGGTCACATAATATAAGATGTACCAGCAAATGACACCTGCCTTTATGGGTTGGGGGGGGGATTAATTCTGAGAACCTTTGCCATTTACCCATTTCAGTTACCCGTTAGGGTTGGGGAAAGAAAAGAAGGCATGTCCGGGATTCAAATACTGAACAACAATTTACTCTTTTACTACTGCTTTTTTTTTTCTCTTCTATAGTTTACTCTACGAGGGTTCAGTAGAATGGGATTGGGTTGCAATCGAACTGATAAAAATACTGTCATGTTGGATCGAATTAGATTTTGTCACAACGACTGCCAATGAAATAAAAGGCGAGGTTTGGCCATCTATATATATAATATAACCGAGTTTATAAAACTGTAGTCTGTGTGAATTATACTACAACCTAAATTTTCATGTTCTTTTTTCCTTCGTTTCAGATTTTGAAAATATTTATGTTAATTCCTAAGATAACATTGAAAGACGAAAGAATAGGAAAATAACAAATTTTATATGTTAATTGGTAAGATAACATGGAAAGATAAAAGAAAAATAAAATAACAAAGCTTATTCTCAAAAAATGATTATCATGTAGAACTTCTTCGTCTTTGAATATTTTTTGATAATATATAGCATGAAATGTCGCCATGAATTTTCAACGATATTTCTTAGAGGAGAAACTAAATGCAGTTTTCATCTCCGGGAGGATACTGTAACTTTTGAGAGTTGTTAGGGGTGGTTTTTGATGAGTATAGATTTCTGTTGTTATTTTCTCTTTTTTTTTTATTTCTTTATTTATAGTGTAAGAAAGCAGTTAGTTAACATCCCTAGCTACGTTGTTCGGCTCGATAGCCAGAAACATATCGATTTCTCTCTCCGATCACCATTCGGTGGAGGACGCCCTGGCCGTGTCAAGAGGAAGAACGCAAAGAAGGGTACTGCTGGTACTGCTGCTGAGGAAGATGAAGAATAAACGTTTTAAGCTGTGATTTTGAATAAAGGTTACAGTTTAAAATTTATCTTTGATGTTCGATCGTGTTCATAGCTAATGAGACGTCTCAGTATAGTTTTTTTTTTACATGGTATAAGTTTCAACGATGTAAATTACGAGCTATATATTTTCTCATGGTGAGATTTAAGGGGTTTTATTTTCACATAGCATCAAGCCCATAAAAAAATTCAAATTATACTTTGTAATGATTCTAAGTTTTAGTGTAAGATTTGAGGAATCTTAGTTGTAGTAAGCATTAAGCACAAAAATATAAATGTTCAAGTTCATTTAATTTCTCATTGAATCACTACAAGACAAAATAAAACTTTTACAATATGAATCAGTGGAAAACAAAATATTTACAGAGGGTGCCTACACAGTAAGTTATACTCGAAAACAGGCACCCTTAAAAGAAATAATAATAATAACAAATGATGACAAGAAATAATAATAATAACAAATGATGAAAAGAAATAATAATACACTAGATATACTCGGAAGAAAATGAGACACCACACTGAACCCACAGCCCACACCTCAAATCAATAAATTACCACATAATTAAATATTTATGAACAATAGCACCGACCTACATGACTTCAAATAAATGAATAGTTATCTATAATTACTTATTAGATATAGTTTGAATTTAGCTTTAGAAACTGGAATAGAAAAACGCGAATCAATATTACCTTCATTAATATTCCAGAACTTTATTATGGAATTTTTAGGAGAAAATCTGGATCTTTCAGTTCAGATTCTAGGGCATGGTAATTTGGCTGAATTTCTTCTTAAACAATAATTATTCTGGACCAAAGAAACTAAAGAGAAGTTACTAGAATTTAAAGCCAATAGTAATAATTCTTTTATTTGTTTTAGTCTGAAAAGGACACAATGTGCAGTAAGGACTAGATCAACTGGCAATATTCTTAAACATGTATAAAGGCTCTTGGTTGGGGATTTATCGGGGAGGGAAGATGGAGAAGGAAGGAGTGCTTTTAACGTACGAAGGGCATTATTTTGAAGACTGAATGGGCTTAATTAGAGATTTGAAAGTATTTAAATAAGCAATTGGACAATAATTAAAACAAGAATGGGTTAGAGAATAATAAACTGACTTAAGAGCAGGGAAAGGGAGGTGAAATTTTAGATACCGCAGTAACCCCACATTCCTTCCTAGCTGCATCCTTAGCCTATCAAGATGAAGTTTCCAAGATAAATTTTCATCAACTGTTAGCCCTAAATACTTACAAGTCTCCTTCCTGGCAATGGTAACTAGTTGGGAATTTTAGATATTTGGGAAATCAACGGTACGGCATGTGAAATTTGAAAGAAGATGATAAAATGGGTCTTCGAAGAGTTTAACACCATGAGGTTGTCAGCAAACCACTGCAATAGCTTCTTTAGACCGAAGCAGATGTTTTCTCTGACGGATCTCTGACTATCATCGGTGATAGTGTCCAGAAGGTCATTGGCGTATATTAAAAATAGTAGCGGTCCAAGATTTGAACCTTGTGGTACTCCTAACTTTTTAGAACATGGTGTTTTCACCAATCTTAGTGCACTCCCATCCAAAAATTGAGTCCAACCACTGAGACAGTACTGGATGAGTAGGAGAGCATTTTTTCTTATTACACATTTGTCAGACTTATCCAGAAGAATCATATGACAAATTGTGTCAGATGGTTTTTTTACATCCACAAATATTGTAGCTGGTATCACATCATTCAAAACTAGCAAAACCATTATAGAATGTTCGGTTGAGTGCCCAGGTCTAAATCCAAACTGATACTTGTTGAAGAACTGATACTGTTGTAGATGCAACGCTCCATAATTTTCGAAAAAGCAGAGAGAATAGAGATAGGGCAATAGTTTGAAGGCAGCTTGGGGTCGCTACCTTTGTGGAGGGATATAACCTTCGCCGACTTGAAGACAGTAGGAAAGATGCCATCTTTAAATGAAGAATTGACGATGTGTGCGATAACGCCGACATAGCAATCGATGGTCTTCTTTATGAGGTAGTTTGACGACCCATCTGGACCTTCTGAATGACCGTTTTTCATGGTTTGAACAATAAGCAGTAATTCGTCTTCAGTGACTGGTGCCAGAAACATAGAGGAGCAAGACAGTTAAGGTAGGTATTTCTTTTAATTATCCGTGATGACGGTTGAAAGGCCATAAGCTTCCTCTATGGTTGCTTCTCCATACAATACATGCAAAAAATTCATTTACCGTGTTGGCTACTTCTTGTTGGGATGTTGAAGATGTTCCACCAGGCCTGGCTATGGTCTTAGGAAACGTATTAGTTTTTTGTTTATTCAGGCATTCATTTATCAGTGCCCATGTCTTCTTTGGCGATCCTTCTGCTTCTTGAAACTGCTTATGGTAGTAAGCCTGTTTAGCTTTCCTAAGCAGGGTTGTCAGAGTGTTTTTATAATTCTTGAATTGCGTACCATGTACATCAGGATTATCAATATATTGCCTGAATAGCATATTTTTGTGTTCAATACTGGTTAGTAAGTCTTGGGTGATCCAAGGCTTTTTCGGGGTCGCATACCTGGAGCGCTTTTTCGAAATGGGGCAGGCAGAGTCAAGGGCAGAAGAGAATTTCTCAATAAATATGGTAGCCATTGCATCTGGGTTGGCTTCTTCATGAACTGAAGTCCAGTCGCTACAAGTGAGTTTAGCTCTCAAATTTTGTAATTATTTATCATCAATAGTCCTTCTTATTTTTATATTAAGGTAAGATTTAAGTCTATTTATCAAAATTCACCAAGTAACATAGAGTGATCCGATTCATCAGTTAATGCGACATAACTCGAATGTAGATTGGAATTCGTAAAAATGTTGTCAATAACTGATGCCGACTGTTCACTAATACGTCTTGGTATTCCTGTTGTTGGAACCAATCCGGCAGAAAAGCAAGTAGTTAGTAAATCTACAGGTAGAGATCTTAATTCTTGGGACTCTGAACTCACCAGTCCCAAATCTATATTAAAATCACCCATAAAAACCACTTTATGGTTCTTAAAATTCATCCGTTGTGTTAGATCATTCAAGTTACCAATCAAATTTGACGCACTTGATCCCGGTGGTCGATAAAATAAGCATAGGAGTAGCTTCTCCTTACCGGACTTTATCTCAACCATTAAAAATTCAAACTCCATCTCTTGATACAAATCATTAAAATACGTAATTTTACGGATAGGGAGATACTGGTCAATAAACACGGCAAGTCCACCTTTTGAACGGGTAGACCTGTTTCTAGTAACTATCCTGTACCCAGATACACCAACCAAAGAACTATTACCATCACTAAGAAAAGTCTCACATAGTCCCAGAATACCATTACGATTACTATAAAGGAATGTGGATAGAAAATCTAATCTACTAAGCACTTCTCTACAATTCCAAAACGCGATACGGGAGGATTCTAACTGATTAAATGTAGGGATTTTGTCATTATTTATATATTTACTACGAGCAAAAGACTGGATAAAAAGATCAGAAGATTCATCACCAGTTGATCCTACCGATTTAAATAATTCATTTAGGTAAAGTTGTTTTTTCTCAAAATCATGGAGCCGGTCCGATGTTCTCTCATTTAACAATTTATATCATAATAATATCATACACATAAAACTTACTAAAATAAATATGAAATGACAGGCTAATGAGTAAAAGGTGGTACCTCGGATAATTCCCAGCATACAAGGAGTGAAAAAACGAGCAGAACGAGAACTTTTTTTGCACAACTAGAGCTAGACAGAAAAGAAGGAAAACATGAATATAATCACACATAATGACAAGACAAAAAACACTGACGAGATCAATTCCAATCTCTTTTTTCACTCGCGGAATATAATAATAAATCAAAATCGATGTCACAACTAATTCATTAACTAATTTGGACGCTAGACCACGAAGACGAAGCAGATCCTTTAATTTCAAGCCATATGTCTATGCCTTTTTGAAGAACCCGAGAAGACGTTATTTCGCCTTTCCTTTTCTTCTCACCTGCTTTGGTCAATAGCTCACTTTGGATATTCAGTTCAGGCGGCAAGTCTGTGCAAATAACGATACCACTGGCCTTAAGTTTACCGACGTTTGAAATTATAGCTTGAATCTCATTTTCGGACCCTAACGATACAAGCAAAGGCTTCACTTGCTTTTGCTTACTTTTGCGTTGGCGGGAGTCAGTAATATTTGCCGAACATGAATTAATGCGATACTACATCATTGTCATTACTGGATCATCGATTCCTAGCTTATTCGCAAAAAGATTTTTCACCTTAGCTTCAGGCAGTTCATTAGATTTTTCTTCCGATAGTCTGTAAACCAACAAGTTAAGCTTTCGGTCTTTTACTTCAAAAGCAAGCAATCGTTTCTCTAGAGCTTCAGATTTAAGCTTCTGCTCCTCTAGTGTTGATTCTAGTTCAACTATTCGTGAATCACGGGTTGTTGCATCACTTTTTAACGACACAACTTTCGCCAAAATTGAGTCTAGTTTGCTGGAAATCTCCACCTGAGACACAATTGTTTTGTCCAGTTTTTCTCCGAATAAATTAACAAATTTGTCGAATGACGACTGACTGACGTATGACATCTTTAAATACTACAAAATCCGCGAAGTGAAATCTTTAGTTTATTCCATGACAAATGGTACTCAGATTACCTTAATTGGTATTTCACTTGGGAAATATCCACAAACAGGTAACACAGATGCAATTAGTCAAGCGCTGAAATGTAATTTAAATCCAGTCAACTTTTATTCCTTAGTTTCTGTCATAAATAGCTATAATCCACTTTCGATGTTCACTCAATGAGAACAGAATGGCTAATAATAATCTTAATGAAGAATAATAATCTTTATTATTGCCAAACTGGCGTACTGGTCTTGGATATCTTATGAAATTAACTCAATTTAAGAAAGCCAAACGTTCAATTAATGCATTGGACAGAAAACTCCAGTCAATTCAATTTATCCAGTGACATCACACCTTCCAACTAGGTTACAGATACTGAATAAATATTTAAATAGTTTATAAGACGTAGAAGCGTTCTCACTATTTCGTAACTACTGAAAGAATTCAGTGTCTAATTAATTCAGAATAAAATCCTATACCGACAACTAGTTCAAAACTGGGATTAATCATTTTTAAAAGAATAGATGGATCAAAGACTGAATTGATCTGATCTAGATCTAGACTGAATAGATCATAGATCTGTTCAAAGACTGAATCAATACTGATTCACTACTTTTAACAGTTCCACAATTCGTCTTAAATTATGTTACAGCGGGAGGTTTTAGCTTAGTTGAAACGACTATAATGACTCACAGTAAAGTTAGAAGTAATTATAAAATAGGATATGTATAACAGGGAAGAGATGAGAATCCTTTTTTTATATTTTTTAACATATATTATACACGGGGGATAGCCTTCGGCTTTTCGTAGGAAGTAGTAAAGAACGAACTACGTCGTCACTGGTGTTAGCCCTTTAAAATCTTATTACACCGTCAATTTTTGGTGGTAGCTTACAATTATGACCTTATTCATCATCCTGTATGTGAAGATGCAGTTTTTGTAAGAAAAAAAATGAATTTTAGTTTTAACATTGTTTTGTTGCTTAAAAACATAGGTATAGAAATTTCCTTTCAAATAGCCCTTAAACAGCTCCAATATCCCATTGCCATGTTAGCAGTGAAAAAAAAGTACACACCAGCACTATCCATTCAAAAAAAGTGTATTTTCCTCGTTTTTCAAGTCAGGAGACTAAGTTTCCTGCGTAGGGTTTGCGGTCATGTCGATTCCAGTGGTATACTCTTTGTTTCGATTCCGACGCTATTTATAAGGGTTTCAGGCAGTTGTTTTGAAATTCAATTATTTAGGTTTCAAAATAATATTTTCTTTTAAAACTTACCGTGATAATATTTACCATTCTTGAATAAGCCAGCAATGGCAGTTTTTTCTTACTTGCCTATTTTTTAAACACGTTTTTTGTGTGTGTTAATATGGGTCGTGGTTCGTCCATACTACGTTACAACTACACTGCAACCATGATCATTTAACATTAATTTAGCCAAGCATTTAAGCTCTTTCCTGGCTCCGTCACGCTGAAATAAGAATAATGAAAAAATAATTTTCGTAGCAGGCTTAAGTTGTTCAACAGGACTGACGAAGCTTGGGCACGCATATCAAATATGATATGCAATTGGTTTCTTTTAGTATAGTTGATGCATATTTAAATGAAGGGAACAAACAAGAATAAAAGATGAGCAATTAAAAAGTTTTATAAACCCTTCTAATGAAATTACTCTCAAGCTACCGATTGACTGCTTTCGGATTCAGTGCTGAAATTTTCAAAACCATTTTGGAACTTATGGAGTTGGTGAAAATCTACCATAAGCGCGGATCTAGATTAGGGCTAACTTGTTATGTCGTTGAAAATTCAGCACACGATCTTGGAATGCGCAAGAAAATTGGTATCGTACAATCTATTATGATCAGACGTTCTAGACAAGGGAAATAAGAGGATAGAAATGAAGACCAGGCGCGTTTGCAGGTGGAGGCTTCAGACCTGAGCCTCCTATAAATGTCGGAATATAATGTTTAATGTGCTTGCCGCCCTAAATATGGGCACTCGGAATTAAATTCTTTCGTAGATGCTCGTCAATATTGTGAAAAGAGTCACAATGCAAATTTAGTGTAATGCAATAAAATTGACTTGGAAAGGAAAACAAGTATATCTCACATTCAGAACTACTGATAAGGGAAAATTTTAGTGCCGAGATTTGTTCAGTTCTGCTCACGGTTTCTTTTCCATTGAGCCGGAACAACTAACCAGTTGATATCTTATCAATTAATGCAAGTATCTTGGCAGCAACTTGAATTCGGTCGTATTACAGGTACGGAGGACCTTAAAGCTCTCAAATGGATTAAGGAAAGGTGACAGACTAATTTAAAGAATTTACGACTAGCTATTGTAAAAACGGAATTCTTCAATGAGACTAATATTATTCTTTCTAACTTCTATTCAGTCTCGCATGTAATTCTACCGCACGAATTACATAAATTGTTATGTTATTTAAGTATATTATGTTTTTCTATTATTATTCAAGACTTGCAACACCAATGGACGCAAAAACTTCCCGCTCTGTCTATTGAAAGTCGATAATTGTTGAAATTTAACCCAATTATTATTGCATGTGCGAAATACCACGCGAAAACAATTTTTCCCTAAGCTCTGCTGAAAAGCTTTGCACGTTCGTTGGCGAATTAGCTTTTTGTTGTCCGTGAAATGCCGCATGAAAACATGGCTGTAGAATATTCGGTACTTATGTATTATAACGACAACACTTTGTTCGTAATCTGTAATGAAACCGGTTTTCTGTGTCCACCCGGAGATAGTCAGCTTAGCATGAGGGAGATAAACGGTATCTATGCAGGTATATTTTAATTAAATATAGAGGTGGTTAGGCTACGTTAGGTATTCAATATGATGCGTTCTGGGCGGCCTGCTTTCCATAATTCTCTGTTGTAGTTTCCATAATTTTGTTGGTAGAGTATTTTATTTTCATCATGTTTTGGTATATTTCATTATGATTAACATAACTTCACTTCTTTGGTGTGGTCGCTATAACACTTGAGTACCGAATTTTCCCCTAATTCTCAATTTAGTCGCGGTTCTCAAAAAGAATCATAAATCGTCGGGCTATTGAGCTGGAAAATTATAATTGAATAAAGAATAGAATACTTTTATTTATACGAGCAATCATAGTTTAGAATCAAAATTCCAACTAAAAGGCGCTAGCACTTACAATGAAAACACGAGACTATAACTTATTAAACACTGACATGTAAAAAGGAAAGAACGAATTGGCGAAACGATTTGTTCTTGGAGTAGGTAATTGCAGTCTCACTTTGTTAGCTGACCTTGTGTTTAATAGTTGTAGTACAGATAATGCCGATTCATAACTTGCATACGGGTCTGAAAAAATAACTTTAAAGGCTCTTTTTTGTAGTGACTCAAGTTGAGCGCTTAGGTAACATGTGTTGTTGACTTGAAGGCGCCATACAGGGCAAGCTTACTCGAGAATTGGTCGGATATATGTAAGATACGCCGTCTTAAGTTGGGACACAGAAAAACGGGAACGACGTAGTAAGATAAGGGTACGCATCGCACCATTTGTCCTTAAAGTGATTGTATCAACATAACGAGTAGTCAACGCTAAATGTGAAACCGAGAATTACAGCCGAAGATAAGCTTGGATATGGTGGAGGAGGACCAACGAAGTCCCTCTTAAGTGGATTGAAGCGAAGGTAGTCTAATATTATTTTCAAATATCGGTTCAATAGATAGTAATTAATAACAGAGCACAGAGATTAACGTAAATTTCGAAGCAATTCTAGAATCTGGAAAGGTTTATTTAAAGACAGGAGAATATGGTTAATTTTCGCGAGAAGGACAGATGGATGAAAATTACACATCCACATGTACTTCGGTTTTCGTGCTGGAGTTGTTCGATGGAAGTATGTTTATGCTTCCATCCATATCTAGTCAAACTTGTCAAAGACCTCTAGTTGTGCTTCGACTTAAGACTAGAGAAGAAGTGGATGGAGAAATTCACGCTTTTGTTGAAAAAAGGCTTTCGCTTTCAAGAGGTTGGGGTGAACATAAGTTCAACACCAATCATTATGAAAATAGGCCCTGGGCATATTTGTTTTTCAAGAAATTTTCCTGTCATATATCTTATCTGTTTGATGGCCTACTCACTGTAGCAAGGCCTGGCTCTGTAGGTTCGGTAGATGTATATCGCTGAGACAAACAAAGGAACACTAATAAACTTTAAAAACTAAAATACATTGTGAACTGACAAACCATTAGAGGTTCACCATCGTGCGTTCATTATAGAATGCAATAATGAACATGGTCGAAAATCCCTCGAGGGCAATTGGATAATTGTTACAGACTAAACTGGATTGGTACAATTTCTTCACCTCAACAGTCAACTTGCCAGGTATCCCTTTTGTATGCAGGTTTCTGAGGTAAGGAAACAATAAATTATTCATGATAATGGGTTTCTATCCGAGGTTTGTAAAGCATATAATTCTTCGGAAGCTTACTAAGAATCACAGGAATTGTCAATGCTCTTGTGGTAGAAAAATACGCCTTTAAAAAATAAATTTAAGTTTGTTTTTTCATAAAAGTGCGGGATTAAAACTAAAAAGCGAACAGAAAATATTGGGGGGGGGGGTTACTTTTTTCTCCTTAACCACCTGATATTTATGCTAAAAATTTATTTAGGTGTGCTTAAACAATTTCTTGAACCACGTCTTTCCATTCACAAGTAAAACGGAATGAAAATATGTTTCAAATAAGACGGGAAAATTTACACCCTTTTTCACTGATATAAAGTTCCGAGTATTTTGGCTTCGCGTTCGGAAGCCTTTATCAACGGCTAACATGTAAATGAAAGGAAAAAGCACAAACGATAAAAAAAAAACATCTTTAATAATGTTTACCATGCAATAGCAATAAATCAAACATAAGTAGGATTAATTCGGTTGTCTATCTTGTATATCACAATGCAATAAAGCAACAGCAGGGATGGAGTTGGTTGTTGGCTTGGTAATGAAATCTAGTATAATGAAATAGTTTATTTAAAAAAAACATTTATCCCGGGTTAAAACAACTATAATTAGCAGCTCTTCTTTTCCCGGCTGTTATCAACTATATACTTTCTGACTTTGACGATCGTTTTAAATTCGTCGATGATTTGTCTGCGCTTCTTAAACACCACGTAAAGGATTCACAAGCTGTAGCCCAGTTTGATCCAAATTTTTTCGATCAGTTTAAATCACAGTGTACTGCGAACAGTCTTCAAATTAATGAGAATAAATCAAAGGTTTTGAGGTTCAACCCACTTAAACGCGATTCTACCTACCCCGCGACTTCGTTCCCTTCTGCTTCGTGTGCGACTATCTTGGGTGTCACCTTTAGTGTGGACTGTTCGTTCTCTATTCATGTACAAGAGTTGGTTAAGAATGGACATTATGCTATGCGGACACTGGTGGCGATGCGCCGCCTGGGTTTTCCAGTGTATCAGCTGAAAACAGCGTACCTCACTTTTATTCGACCCATCCTTGAATATGCGTGTCCTGTCTGGGGCCCACAAGTTCATCACATAGATTACTTAAGTGATGATTTGGAGGGGATCCAGAAACGAGCTGTAAAGACCATTCTTTGCGACAAATATGTAGATTGCAGCTCCGCTCTGAAGTCACTTGAAATACCAAGCCTTCGCGATCGCCGTTTTCAGCTGATGATTCGTTTTGGCCAGTTTTTATTGTCTAGTCATGTACATAGTACAATATTACCACCTAAAATGCCTGTCCGCGGAAATACCAGAAGCAAAAGCAAACTTATGCCCGTCTCGTGCCGCAGACACAGACTTAGTAACTCCTTTTTTCCTTTTTTTACAAGTGCTTTTAATAAAATGTAGAGAAGTGTTTTCATGTAAAAATGTTTTCATGTAAAAAACAGCGCCTTTTAGTGCATTTTTTTAATGTGTCTACGACAGCTGTTTTCATTAAAATGATTCTAATTCTGATAATTAAATACAGGTCAAGAAAACTTAATTGTGTTTGATAAATTTCACGAACGTTTTTGTTTCTTAATCTAGCAGAAGCACGTTGACTCTTTCCAAATTTTATATATTTCGACCTTTCAAACAGTTTGTGGTATCGAACTATAAGTAAGGATTGACTCGGCTCATTAGTAATCAAAAATCTGAAAATGAAAATTTAATATCAATAGATCATGCCATAAGTTAACCCTACTATAGAAGTTTCAAGCTCCCATATACAAAAATGTGGAATTTTCTTTTCAGCCAGAAGAAATATCAGGGATACATCCGGCTCCACACCAAGATAATACAAAAATCAATTATTTGGAATGAAATTTGAATATCCTTATGACCGTACTATCCACCCAGAAGTGTTATCCAGAAAGCTAGGAGAGGAAACTTGAGGATTTTTGTGACAATTCTCTTGGACCATGCTTTCAGTATAGTGCTGGAAATATCAATAACTTATGGTAAGGTTTAAGACCCATTCACAATAAGATTTAACTATTACCGAGATTTAGCTAGCGCTAATTTAAGCTAATCAGAATTCTTCAACCAATCAGAAATTCTAGTAAAAATCTTATTGGCTCAAAATAGCTTTAGCTAGATCTCAGTATTGGTAAAATTTAATTCTGAAAGGACCTTTGCTGCACTTTTGGCTTTGCCTAATGATTACTAAAATGCTCCTCATGTTTTTCTCAAAATAGAGTGTGCTTATTAAGAGAGGTATATTCACCAATTCTGTATTTTATTGAGCATGTGATGCGCGTGTCATCAGAGCCGACCCACCATATAGTGTAGAGAGATAGCAAATTTTATTATGGTGAGCCTAAACAGCAAAACAGCTTTCTTCAACATGTTATAATTTTCACAATACAACTATTAGCTGTTCTCTCTTCAGTTTTATTGGCCGCTTTGGATGGAAGAAGGGCTGAAGACGTATGTTTTTGTTTTAACATTACGACTTATGAAGTTTTCAAGTTTTATTTATTGAATAATATAATTCGTAATAGACTAGGAACTTGCTATTCAGCAATGCTAATATGAAACTGACAACTCTTGTTATTGATTTTTGTGGCCAATGGCAAGGCGGTACCCAGGATTTTTTTCGGAGGGAGTTTTACTCAAAGATTTTGTTTCGGGGGGGGGGGGCACGCAAAAAAACGCATACAAAATTTGTTTAAATCCATTTTTTTACGTTTTTATGAGTCAAACAAACATTTCGGGAGGGGGTTAATGCCCCCCTAATCCCCCCTGGGTACGGTCTTGGCCAATGGGATTGATAAATTATGGCAATTAAAGATTTCAGCTCTGGAAAACATCATGAGTTGGAAGTGCTACTTGAACCAATCTAATATTTGAAATTTTTTCGACCAATTTTACGTCAAATCGGACATTACCACCATATCTCCTCGTTTGATGGTAGAAGCTCTTAAGGAATCTAATGATATAAGCCCCGTTTTTTTTTTTTTTTTTTTTTTTTTTTTTTTTTTTTGACGACGTTGAAATACAAAAAGATCTGAGAGTAGTTTTTGGGATTTCTTACTATTTATTCTATCTTCCAGTTTAAATATATGGTGTGACTCCTGATTAACGATGGAATTTGATCACGAAGTTATGCAGAAGCTGATCTTTTTTTTTTATCTCCGTGTTTGACGGAATTTCTGACATAACGGAAAGCGAATCATAAAATGGAAACCCATAAAACTGTCAACTCGCTGTTTTCCAAAAAATTTTGAATGTCTGGAAAATTTACACTAATCTTTAAAAAGAATCATAGCTATTATCTAAATTTGGAAAAAAATTCATATATTGCAATTCAACAAGGTGACTGCCATTCTTCAGAAAATTATTAAATTTCTTTCGATGACGTTCATTATAACTGAAATACATGATCAATTGGAATTTTCCATGTATTTTTCAGTACAATTTCACAAGGATTTATGCCTTCTTGAAAATAACGGCTATACTGAGAATTTGCAGAATTGTGACTGAGTTTGGATTTAAACTTCAGTTGACATAGACTCAACTCCAAACGTTTTACCCTACTTAGAAACGTTTAATATTTCCGTTTATCCTCGAGTCTTAGCTGACTCTGTAATTTCAGTCACGGAATAGAGTCGGTGGCACAAAGTCATATAAGGATATTGGGAATTTTACTTATAAAGTTTAGAAATTCTTGACAAAGCTTTTCTTTGGATATTTGAAAAGGACTTCATTTAACTTCTTCTGACAATTTTGAGATTATTACAGTAAATTAAAAGGCTACAATGGCAAGTAATAATATTTAATCTCTTAAACAACGGCCATGTTTTTAACTTTCCAACATATTAAAGCAAACTTACAATATTCTGATCTCATCATACCTACAATCAGAAATGCGATTGAAGCTGGCGTAACTATGGTTTCAGCGCCCAGGCACAATGTCACTTTTTATACCCTCACCTCACTATCACAATATATAGATAGATAGATAATTTATTTTAGCCCACCATTAAAAAAAAACATGGTGGAGTATAAGCCACACAAAAAAAGGAACAATACAAAAAATGCTACTTCAAGACGATTAAACTATATACACTACACACACTTATAGCTCGTATATTACATGCAACGGCAGAAAATCATATAGGTGCTCAAGTGCATCTATTCTAACATCGCTGTGCTGCTCTGCCACAACTTCTCGGGGACTTGGAATTGGATACTGATACTAGAGGGGCGTATTCCTCTAGGAAAGCGGTATACGTACCCAAAACTTTAATATTTACATAACGCGGACTGAACTCTTAGCCGCTCTGTTTCAGTAAACCATTTCCAAAGCGGGGAAAGGTAGAGAACGGGTGGCAATGCCACTGCTCTGTATAGCCTCACCAAAATTTGCCAGTTATACGAATACTTCGGCGGGACCAGTTTACCGTAACGCACTCGTAAATTTGACACAAGGGTATCGATGCAAAGAGTTCTCGTTGTTTTCTTTTCTCGGCCGTATGGAAGACCTAAATAATGAAGTGAAGAAGATGGCGTAATAGTAGTACTATCTACAGATGGCGACAGATGGCACTGATTCATTTCGTTTTGAAGAGTTGAAAACCAGAAATTTAGTTTTTAGGCCATTAACTTGTAGACCAATAGCACTGTAACCAGATACAAGCTAATCTAAATTATCCTGCAGTATATTTAAAGAGAAACTCAACATAAGTAAATCATCAGCATAGCTTATCAGACTCAGATCACAAAGATCAAGGCTGAGCCCACCAGAAATTCGTTTTGTAACCTTGGAAGTCAAAGTGTTAAATAGTACCGGACTTAAAACAGAACCTTGTTGGAGTCCTCTCTTTAGTTTAATTGGTGCACTAAGTCTTTATAGTCCAAGTTTCACTCCTATATAGCTATTGGAGTACCAGTATTATAGCATAGCTACTCTATGGGCCTTAACACTGGCCTCCAACAGGGTCTGGAAAACAGCACTGGATTTCTGAGTCAGAAGCAGCAGAAATATCGACACTACATATCAAGGCCGTACCCAGGATCTTTTTTCGGAGGGGGTTTTAATCAATTTTTTTTGGGGGGGGGGGGGTAAACAAAAAACCCGCAAAAAACGCATACAAAATTTGTTTATTTCCATTTTTGTTTCGTTTTTACGAGTCAAACAAACATATTTTTTGGGGGGGAGGGGGTCAAACCCCCTAACCCCCTCCCCCTGGATACGGCCTTGCTACATATATAGACAGATAACTCAAGTGATTCGGCCTTGTCAAGGATACGCTTTAGAAGTCTGTGAGCGAAAGCACAGCTGAGATATGTTTGGAACCCAAACTGTCATCAATCCATCAGGTACTTCTATATAACGTCGTTAGGATCCAATCTTTCCAACACTTTACTTAACGTAATTGGAACAGTAATCAACCTGTAACCTCTACACTCATTTGCGTTTTTTTTCTTTCTTTAGAATGTTTACAACGACTCCGATATAAAACGAGTTGGGGACTTTGCCACTATCAATCCACATATGAAAAAGTAGGTTCAGATGTTGAAGCAAAAACGGGGAACCATTACGCAGATGATTACCATTGATCAAAACTGGGAGCCTTATTCCCCTTCAACTGGCGAACAGCCCTCGAAACGCCACTCTTAGATACCACAAAATAATTTCTCTTCTTCAAATGCGGATCAAGACGCAATTTAAGTGATTCATCATGTTCCTTTTCCAAAGAAATATCCTTTGGCCCAAAAACCTTCGAATAATATTTTAACCACTGCTCTTCAGGTATTGTGGCATAAGGCTTCGGCTGAATTTTAAAACTTATGAACTTTTTCCAGATTTTTTGAGGGTCAAGGGTCACCTCTTCAGAAGCAGTTTCCGCTTCCTTCACTTTCAGCTCATCCGCAAATTCTTTGTATTCTCTTTTGTTTTACGAAATACATTGAAGATCAAACCAGCCCTCGGCTTGCCGGATTCACACCACACAGACTACCACATCTTAGACCTCTTTTTCACATGATTCACATAAGCATGGTCACTCCACCTCCTTTTTCTTGTACCTTTTCTGATAAGTGCACTAGGTACAGCTACAGACTCAGCAAATTTTAGCGCGTGAGTGATTTCAGTAAAATATGTATTGAGTGCAATCGTGTCACCACACCCATGAACAAGTAACTGGAACGGGACTTTTATCTTGCACAGAATTTCGTCACACGTCTACTGGTACAAATTGAGGTTAAACTTTTTCCACTCGCGTCTTTTTGTGTAAACTGGACATTTTTATTTCACGGTGCGACCAAAAGGAACATGGAATTTGAGACCAAGACGATCACTTGTGGTATGCTTTGAATCCACATGGATAGGCGAGGGAATGGTAAAGTTGGAAAAGACGTGATCAGTATTGCTTGTAGTTCCCGAATTGTGAATGAGCTTGAAGTTTTGATCTTTAATGTAAGGGGGACAGTCTCTTGGAATTCATGCCTTAAGAACATCTTGTAACTTTCTTTTCGTGAAAGGATCACACTTTAAATCACCACAGACTAAAAAGCGTGAATTTCCCAGCTTACAGAGTAGCCTTCCAAGTCGAGCGCAAGCCCCAGCATATCGTTTTGAACTACAATCCATGTTCATGTTAGTTTGTAAGTAGACATTGACTAGCGTAAAACCACTGGGACCTGGGAAATCAACTGCTGTATAGAAATCGCACGAATCAAGTTTGCGACAGTCGATTTTTTCGTCAACGAATATCGCAAGTCCGTCACTAGGGCGACCCCTGGCGCTGGAACGCTTTGCCTCGTGAATATACGCAGATTTATTCAGAATTAACTGTAATAGTCCAAAGTTATCGGTAGTTAACAGTTGTTCTTGGACGCAAATAATACTATGTGCGAGGCACAGGCTCGACGTAGTCCAATTTGGTAGTATTATGGCCGTAAACATTTCGGAAAAATATGGACAGTTCTTTCCTTTTCTGGTCTGAGGATAAGCTTTCTGCATTGATCGTTAGACTGCTGAACACTGTAGACTAAAGCTAGGATGGGTGCTGTTAGGCTTGACGTACAGAGTGCACCTCACTGTTTGAGAATGGCATGAGTTTTCTCTACTGTTCTCATGGGGTCTTGCACATCTGGAGCATTGCATCCTATTAGTGCAACCTTTGGCAAGATGATCAAATGACTGATACTTGAGACAACACCTGGGAATCTGTCTGAATGGAAAGACTTTTATATGCGTGTAATCAATGAATAACCCGCATATGATTGCATCTTTTTGTGAATCAGCATCGTCAAAGGTAAGTTTGATTGTCTCAGATTGTCCATATCGTTTTGCACTGACTAGTCTAGGGTTAACAGAGAGGATATCATCTTCTGTTGTGGCAAAGGGCACAAACTTGGCGATCGCAAAGAACTTTTCCTCACGAAAAGAAGCACTTATATCAGGAAAGAGTTTGAGTGAGTTGGAAAGAGAAGCTGCCGACTTGGGACTGTTGATGTAAGCAACCAGACCGGACTTAGTCTGTTGGACATGGTCAATGCATCCGTCACTAGCGTGTTTTCCAACAAATTTCTTCTGCTTGGAATAGGAGTTTATTTCCAAGGTAGGTATATTGGCGATGAAAACCCGGTGTAAAGATTTTGCGGGTTGTGGGAGAGGGGGCCAAACGTTCTGAGACGGAAGCATAGATTTACACTGTTCCATAACGCTGTCAATCTTATCCGTGCATTCGTAAACTTTCACACACAAAATTGTAAAAGTATCTTGTGGAATTGTAGTCACTGTTGCATCTTTCGTTACAGTTCCTTGATATCGCAACGCCGTTTCTATAAAGTTCAATACCGGCGTCATAGCATCGACGAAAAAAGCTCAGATTGGCGTCACTTCAGAGGCTGCACATGGGGATAGCCGCCCACCTCCCCCCACAAAAAATACAAATAGGCCAGCATGCGGTGGATATGACTGTCATGAAATCAACTATCACAGTTTACGGTCCAATCCCGCTCTATGAGTGTGATTTTTCCTATCTATTTTTCATCATAAAGGGCTGGACACACTTAGCTGTTTTCGGGAACTGATTTCCAAATCAGTGCCGATTTTAAGAGAAATCAGCGTCAATTTGAGCTTGAAAAATTTTCTAGTTTTTGGCGCCGATTTATAAAATCAGCGCCAATTTTCATCATGATCATCACAAAAAAAGAGGGATACAAATAAATAGTCAGCCAGAGATGTCTGTGGTGAAAGACCCCACTACTGAGCTGAGAACTAAACTGAGATCAATCATTTAACTATTAATTAACTCCAGTTGAATATTTTGTCCATGATTTTTTGTTTTGAAAATCTCTCGTAATAAATTTTTCTTTCAACAAATTTTTCTTACCGCTATTGTTTGTCCACTGATGCTGAAATCGGTACCCGAAATCAGCTGCGTTTGCCGAGCCATTAAGGAATAGTTAAACAAAAACTTAGATGGCGATAATTAGCAATATATTTAACTACAATAATCATTGACACTACACACAAACAATTAATAAGGTTTAAGGTTGGTTGAAGTATTGACAGTTTTATTTTTTCATGACCTGTTTAAAGTTTCACTATTCTTTAAGAAGGAAAATGAAAATATGGTAATAAATCAGCTAATTTTGGACTCATTCTTAATTATCATAATAGGCCTAAATCCAATTAAGATTGGCATCATATTCTCACTTGTTAGAAGGAAATGCATTTGGAAAATATTATCCAATTTCAGAAACTCAGATATAGGTAAGTTTTTCGTATAAATATAAATATTACAAATATAATAAGTTTTTCTATTGGAAATGAATTTCAGCCCCTCCCCCTAGGCCTATATAGGCTATACCTACCCTAACCCTGAATTGGCATAGTTGGGGGGGGGGCTGAAATTCATCTATGATAGAAATGCTTATTATATTTGTAATCAGCATAAAAAAAGACATCAAATGGTAGGCTATATTCACTTTAGTCCTAACTCAATAATATGATTTGGTAGATATTGACCCATATTTGTTGGAAATTAATTTTACCCCCCACCCCTATATATATACCAATTCAGGGTATATATTTGCACATTAGGGGGGGAGGGTTCAAAGTCACCTCTCATTTACATCAGAAATAAAATTTACCCCCACCCCCCTAATGTAGCCTACAAATATAGGCTATACCCTGAATTGATTTATATAGGGGTGGGGGTAAAATTTATTTCTGAAAAAAATGAACATCCATCCCTGAAAGTTTCATTTTCCTAACCCAACTCCTTTCCAAGATAGCCAAAAGTAACTAAAGTAGAATTTTACCAAATGATTATTATATATGCAAAGAGCAGAAAAATTAGAAAGAGCATTGAGTGGTATGTTTACTTTATTTGTAATTCAATAATATGAACAATGAAAAATTGACCCAGATATATTCCACCTATGGCATGTATCTAAATCAGAAAGACTCAATGTTAGACAGGCTTAATCTAAGACAAGTGTTGAGAAGTGAATAATTGTATTTACATTTGTTAGGCTATAGGGGCAATTTTTGCCTAAGTCTAAATGTTAGTAAACAAGGTTTTCCAAGATTATAATTGGCCAATCCTAATTAGATTTGTGTTTATCAACATATTCAAACTATTTAAGCCTATATTTATCATTCCAAGATTTGGATCCTGCTGCTCATAGTTAGGAAAGATATGTTCTAATCAAATTATTTATCCCAACTTAGCACTGTTCAAGTACTCAGGGTCTTAGCCTACTAATAAAATTTACCTCCCACCCCCTAATTAATAAATATGTTGTCCACTAATTTTAGAATCATTATTGACTTGCTATGAATGTGGTTCCTTTTGAAAATATAGTTGAATATAGTTGATAAACTTATTTGCAAACATATACACACCTTTTCTTAGAACCTTTGATTTTAACTTTGTTTGTTTGGCAAGGGGGAATGCATGTTTTATATAGAGATACACTGATTGTGGAAGTCAGTTGGGGTTATGGCTTTGCTCAAGCTTCTTGTACGCATATAGAATGTAAGTCTAATATGTTCCTTGCTATTTCCTAGTTTTATTATGTTAAATCCTAGCTAAAACTGTATATAGTCAGTAAATTTTCTATAGCCTGACTGTATTCTTTCTCTCACTTGTCACTGTCATCTTGCTTGTTTAGCATTAAATTAATAAGAAGATGAAAAGATTCAGCTTATAGATAATCATTCAGTAGATATCAACTATATATTTATACATTAGGATAGGGCCATAAAGTAAGTCAATAGCTTAAATTTTTTAGGAATTAATCTATAGCTTAAATTAAGGTAAATGACCTCTTTTTGGGAAAGACCACTTTTCTTTGGCATTCTGGAAAAATAACAATGGGTGTTTGCACCACCCCTTTTTACTACAGCATGATGCAATGTGAGGACAGTACAAAGAACCCTGCCTTCTTGATCAAATTTTCACCAATAATTTGTCAGCATAAATTAAAAATGTGGTTTTTGTTTTGAAAAGCAATTGAAAAGAAAAATTATATTTAATATCTGTGATTCATAGAATAAATGTAAAACAATAAAAGTCACATTTCTAGAATCAGAAGAAAATCAGATTTCTGTTAATATGTGAACAAAACTGAAACACTAAAAGGATATATTCATCAAATAGGATAATTGGTATTTCCAAAAAGAGGTCCTTCTAGATATATCAATAAAGTAATCATTCCAGCTGTTTGATCTTGAATAATTTTAATAAAAGACATATTGGTGCATAGTTTGGATTTCTAGCTACTTATTGATATATACTATTCTTCTCAATTCCTCTTTGGTAACAAGATGTGAGGGTTTTAGTTTTACATAATTTTGCTCAATTGGATATTGTTTTACCCTATGCTATCATCTAGGAAGGCCTTTTGCAGTAGGCTAACTAGGCTGTGGTAAATTAGTACAAGATTCCTTTTCTAGAATAAGAACTATAATTCAGAAGAGTGGAGTTATTTGATTCTAGTATTCAACATTCTTTCCAAATTTACTAGGTACTACAATGGTAGGTATTAAGGAGGAGGGGGGTGAATCAACATTGACCCTTAAGACCAATTTTGACAGGATTTAAAATTGAATCAACGTTGACAACTATGACCAATTTTGACAGGAATTAGTTCTATTGTAGACTTTTGAAATAAGTAAAACAAATTCAGGACATTCATGCAATTTAGTCCTAAATTTTCATTCAAAGGGATACAGAGAGCCATATTTTTCTAATTACATTAAATATTGCCTTATTTGTTATTCTCATTGAAAACACTGAAAAAAGAAGAACAAAACTGCCACCACTGGATTTCGAAAAATAAATCCCTCTCTATATTTTTATACATTGAATACATGGGGAGTGGGTAAGTACTGTGAAGGGGCCCTGGGATTCAGTCAAATTGGGAGCAACCTTTAAATTCAGTAAAAGAATTTTTACGATTGCCATGAAGGAAAAATTTACTCAACTGCCAAAATCAGTACAAAAAAGAATGCAAAACAACAAAAACAGCAAATCTAATTTCTGGCATAGGGCTATATCCATGTACTAGAGCTGGAATGCAATTAAAATGAAACCCAGTAAAAAGTCAATCTTGGTGTAAGATGTCCTTTTAAGCTAGGTACAACAACTGCTTAGTTCATTCCTTCTTGTAAACTAAATACTGTTATAACAAATTTCTTTTTTCATTATCTTCAATAAATTCCTATTTTTTGGCTGCAACCCCCAAGGTGTTTTTTGGGATGTAGTTAAGCCCAATAATTTTTGAGACTGCACCTTCTTTTCATTTATGGTTTAAATGTTTTGAAAGTTTTGAAAAGAGACACAAATTCTAATAACATAGTAAATGTTAAAAGAAAAAACATAATTACCATTTTATTCTTTTTTTTTGTTATTAGGAGGGGTGGACCCACAATCAGTGGGTTGAGGCTCAGGCTTTCAAGGCCCATTGCCTCTATACCCCAAAAACTAAGCTCTATTAATGGTTGGGGGGGGGGGAGGGGCAATGAAGGGTTTAGCCTCCCCACCCTTACCATATATCATGCCAGCTGTTGGACTTCTCCTTCCCTTACTATGTCCTCCTGCTTAACAGTCCTTGTTTCCACAGTGGCCATCTCGAATTTTTGGCATAATGCGGATTCACCCCTCCCTATTTGGAAAAGATGTTTCCCAAAATTTCCAATTCCTGTTATGGCTTCTGTAACCGTTCTTGTCTTGAACCTTTTGAAGTTGTACAAAATGTTTAGTCAGGGTGGGGCTGAACTTTGGGAGTAATTCCTTTGTTTCCTTACACCTCACCTTCCTATGCCAGTTTTTAGGAGGAATTAGGATGGAAGGTTCTGGACCATAATATCTCAGCAATGTCCCATGCTTAGCTGCTTCATCTGCCACCTCATTACCCTTTATTTCAGAGTGCCCTCGGACCCACATCAGAGTAATTTGGTTTTCTTTGGATGTCAAGCTATTCATGGCCTTGTTGCATTCCAATTGTCTATTTTGCCAGCTCTTTACACTCTGAAGAGCCTTTAGGCGTGCTTGATTGTCAGTTAAGATACATTCATGGTTTCCTGTATTTTCAACATTTCCAACAGTCTTCCAGCTGCCAGTTCCATTCCAAACATTTCAGCCTGAAAAACTGTGGCAAATTTTCCCAGGTGATAACTGATTACCTCCTTGTCCACAGAAGAAAAACGCTAGTCTTTGCACCCTTATTAAGGGGGCTATGTGGCTCGCAATTTAGGTTGAATTGACCCAAACCGCTATTCCATGTGACAAGATTGGTCTAATTGCCGTCTTATATAAATACATGATCATAGTGGAAGTCAAGCCCCAGTTCTTTCCCACAATTCGTTGACACTGAATTAGGGAAGCTGTGGCTTTCTGTGCCTTTTCAAGACAATGAGGTTTTCAGCTTAGTTGATGATCAATCATGACCCCTAGGTATTTCACCTGCTTTTTTAGGGAAATGGGTAGTCATATATTTTTAGAGCAAAGGGAGCTTGCCATTTCCTCTTTTTTGTGAATACTACTACTTCACTATTTCCAGGTGCTAAGCATAGTTTATAATTCTGTGACCATATTTGGATTTTGGTCCAGCATGTGGTGTCCCAATTCAAACAGTATCCTTAGACATTTTCCTCTCAGTAAGGATAGTAGCTCATCCACATATGCCTGGCTATATCAGGAATGTTGTTTTAATTAATTCAGCAGGCTGTTCATGACCGGGTTCCACATATATAGGGAGATTTTTTTTTTTTTTTTTTTTTTTTTTTTAATGCTACGTTTTTTCCAATGTTTAGTGAAGGTCCTACCATTAGATGGGATTTAAAAGCATTTTCATATTATATTTTTGTAGTTCTCTCTTTAATTTTTGGCAAAGTAAAAGATATAACTTGAAAGATAAAGAATTGGTAATTGCTAAGGTGTGTAATTGATTCATTTTCTTCTGTAATTCTGCATTCAATTATTTTGTTTATATTTTGAGATGTCATCTTTTTGGAATACCCATTTCCAGCTAAAATACGTTTAGTGGCAATTAGTCAATTCTGTATAGATTTTTTTTTTTTTTTTTTTTTTTTTTTTTATGCTACGTTTTTTCCAATGTTTAGTGAGGATCCTACCATTAGATGGGATTTAAAAGCATTTGCATATTGTATTTTTTTAGTTCTCTCTTCAAATTTTGGCGAAGTAAAAGATATAATTTGAAAGATAAAGAATTGGTATTTGCTAAGGTGTGTAATTGATTCATTTTCTTCTGTAATTCTGCATTCAATTATTTTGTTTATATTTTGAGATGTCATCTTTTTGGAATACCCATTTACAGCTAAAATACGTTTAATGGCAATTAGTCAATTCTGTATAGAACTTGGTGATTTCTCCAACAACAGAAATGATTTTTCTAACTATAATTACGAAAAAGAAGGAAAGAACAGAACCTTGTATGCTTCTAGCATTGAAGAACACAAAATAAATTTTGGATTCTCAACCCCAAACAAGTTTAAATTTATAAGTAAAGGTTAAAATGAAATACACTCTGAGAAAAGTCAACATACTTTGGCTCACTTAGCAAAACAAAATAAGTTTATGATTGTATATGATGTGAAGTAAGTTATGATTAACTTAATCTATATTATCCGTAGAATTTTGAAATAAAAAGATTGGTTCATTCTTTAGAAACTTTTGTTTGAAGAAAACTCATACATACACATAGTGCATAGGAGTCACCCTGCATTGTTTTTTTATTTATCTTATTGGTCTTGTTTAAAAACAAAAACTATAGTGTACTAGATGTAAGTTTCTTTCGTTTTTTGGTGGTTTTTTTCCTCATGTTTTTATGTTTGTCTTAATTTATTTAAATAATTCTTTTTTTTTATTTTCGCATTGAGAAAAGCTTCTGGATGTGAAGTCGAAGTTATTAAAATTTTGTGATTATTTGTATAACCAAGATTGTGTTTTCTTTCTTTCAAAGTTCAGCTGTTTAGTTAAAAGTTTAGCCGTTTTGGATATTTTGATTTATTTTAATTATGTGCAGCTAAACTTGAAGGAAGTCTGAAAATCTGATTAGTAAAAAAATTCGAATGTAACAAAGTGGGAATTTTGTTCAGCAGTAGGGGTACCGTGCATTGTTCCCAAACAGAACGTTTTGATCCTTTGAAATCACAATAAAAAGAAATTACAGGAAGTACCAAGAAAAAGAATTAGTTTCAAGGTTACAATAATAAATATAAGTTTAGCTTAAATTTGAAATCACTGGGTGATGTAAGTGAGAAGCGCTCTAAAAAAGAACATCAATGAACCACATGGAATATCAGTTACCTGTATTCTAGCGAAATATGCAAGAATTGGTTTGAAAAGGAAGAGATGAGGATTTCAAGAAATAGGGAGGAGCCCAAGAGCCTTTATGTACATTCTTGTTCAGATTTGATTGCAGGAATTTTTTTTTTGTTAGGGGGTCATTTGATTAAAAACAAACAATAGACCAGTGGTCACACTGGACCACACATTGTAACAATAGACCATAACATTGATTAAAAACAAACAATATACCAGTGGTTTCCAAACTTTATTTTACCACGGCTCCTTTGAAAATATTTGATCATATGGAGCCTCCCTTCCATTTTATAAAATGATGTAGACACGAAATATTTAATACTACGAAATTTCTTGACATAAACTAATACAAACGAAGAAACGAATAACAATTTTAAATTATTGTCTTTTAATCAAGGGCGCCGGCAGAAAATTTTCCAGAGGGGGGGGGGGAGACGCTAAAATAACAGTTGTGGTTGGGTGAAATTTTAGGTGGTTTAGGGCATCAAACTACGACTTTAACCCGAAGAGGACGAATTTGCAATCGATTAAAATCCTGAGAAGCTAATTGATTTAAAAAGTATCAATAGCCGTATTTTAGGCTTCCCAGTTGCAAAAGAAGTAATGCCACACGGTAGAAGTACTGGATTCAACCAAGTTGATTCACTTTATTTGTAATGAAAATAGACTAGGTTATTTGTAATTGCGTATCAGCTATAATGAGGGGGGGGGGTGAGTTATTGTTTAGGGGGGAGTAGGGTAGATTCTACAATAGTACATTTTAATCGACAAACTGCTTATTTTTTATGAGGCTTCAGATAAATGTTGAAAGAGGAAGGGAGGAGTAGGAATTAAATAAAACTTTTCTGATTATGCTGATTCCAAATATGTAAGTTTTATAAAGTTTAGTCTTGCCCATCAAAAGCTACGAGCCTGAGAAAATTTGTCTGATTTTCGAAAAAAGGGGGAAATGCCCCCTTGAAGTCATAAAATTATAATTCAAATCACACTATCAGATTCAGCATATCAAGGAATCCTACTGTAGAGGATTCAGGCTCATATCTGCAAAAATGTGGAATTTTGTAATTTTTGCCAGAAGAAAAATCAGAGATGCGTGTTTATTTGTTTTTTTGTTTAGTTTTTTTTTTCCCAAGGGTGATCGTTTCGACTCAGTGGGACTAGAACATCAGGAGAGGGCTCATTTTAACGGAAAAGAAAAGTTCTAGTGCCCTTTTTAAGTAACAAAAAAAATTGGATGGCAACTAGGCCCCCTCCCAAGCAACTTTTTTCTCAAAATCACCCAATCAAAATTTTGAAATCCAATAACTATGTCTTTGGAGATAAAATGACCCCCTACAGCCCCCGGGGAAAGGTTTTTAAGTTATAAAATTTGCCCATTGTTTTTGTTCTTGGGACGTATGCATACATTTTTCGGGTGGTGAGGAGAGGACATTTTCCAGGGGGCAAACTTTTCAGGGGAAATTTTACACTGGGTGAATTTTCCAGAATTCATATACGAATTTCTTAATATGTCTTGCTTTCTCTTTACCGATTCAATTTTGCGCGTCGAGATGTTAAGGGTAATTGTCCGGGAAATCTTTTCGGCAGAATTGATTTGTTCAGAGGATATTTCTATGGGGAAAGGGACTTTTCCGTGGAGGTGGATTCAAGTACCCTGGCATTATTTAAAAAACGATCAGAAATAAGAAAAAAACAAGTTTTTTCAACTGAAAGTAAGGAGCAACATTTAAACTTAAAGGGAACTGAAATTATTACGTATATGAGGGGGGTTTGCCCCTGTTCAACACTTCGCTCTTTACGCTAAAGTCTATATTTTTTCCCAATGCTTTGAAAACGACTCCTGAAACACAAGGGTCGTTTAATTAGAACAATAATTAACTTTTTTAATGCCTAAAAACTGTAGCGTGAAGAGAGAAATGTTGAGGGGGGCAATCCCACTTATATACGTAATGATTCCTGTTTGTTTTAAGTTTTAATGTTGCTCCTTGTATTTAGTTGAAAAAAAATATATCGACAGTTTTAAACTTATTTATTAAACACCAAAATATTTAATGCTTTTAGAATCAGTGTTTATAAAAAGTAACGCATTATCAAAGTAGTTTGTTCAAAGTAGCCTAAACTATGATTAAGAAAATTAAATAATATTTTTTAATGCAATATTTTAATTTGATTTTGAATACCAAAAGCCAGTATATATGACACCTTTACACTTCGTAACTGTAAAAAGATTAAATCTTTTTCAAAGTGACAACTAGATAAATCCAATCACTCCCGAAAAAAAAATAATTAAACACAGAAAAGTATCCATTCAGGTGAAAAACACAGAAATTCCCAGCATTCCGTTCAGGGGAAACATTTCTCATTATAGTGGCTTGATATTTCAGCTCATGGGTACTCTTGCAATGCAAGTATACGATGACGGTATATTCTTACCGAAATTGCCCCTTATTAAGTTGTTTTCCTTGTATTTTCTATAATTATACGAACTTTCCTGTGTTCTAATAACTGCACTAATTACAAATAAACAAATACATATTTAGGATTATCATCAATAGATCATTCTTTGATTGAATGTTATCAATGGTTAGGCTCTTATACTTTCGTTATTGACAATGATTGTTATTTACTTACCATTCATTACTATGAAGAATTTGATGGGTTTTTTTTTTCGCTCCAACCAAATTATTCAGAAATTTTTTTTGTGGAAAACTGGTTACTCAGTTACAAATTAGGACTTATATTTTCCTTATTAAGAGTCAAAATCTATTGGGAGACAGCCAACAATGGGGTAACCCCCATTTTTCCCATGGTTTATTTTCTTTCCTATGGTTTCTTTATAATTACTTTATGGTCCCAAATTTCTATGTGGGCCATGCCCCCCCCCCCCCCTAGAAATTTTTGTTCTGAATGCTTTCACATTAAATTTTGAATCAATAGAATGATTCAAATTTTGAATAAAAAAAAATTCACAGAAATTCACCTAGATATTCACTCTTAATATTTAGTCAAAATTGATTTAGAGATGCGTTCTGAAAATTTTGTTTTAAAGTATGTCAAGATAATTCAACCAAGTTTTCTTTCTTGTTGCTTGTTCATTCAAATTTGTCATCTTCTTCGTCAATAAAAGGATTCTGTATCCACGCATATTTTGTATAATCGAAATCATTAAACTAATTCAAGAAATGAATTAACAAAGTATCTAAGCGTTCAACAAATGTATTTTTGTTTGCTTCTATGGTATCATGAGCACACAAATTTGAAAGTGAAAACATTTCAGTTTTTTTTTAAATTTGTCTTCCATAGCTCCATTTTTCTTCTGAATGCTTCCAAATTAAATTTCGAATCAATAGAATGATTCAAATTTTGAATCAAGTATTTCTTCAAAATACCTAATTTTCCTAAAAATTTGCACCGTACGGGACAGTTTAATAATAAAATTACCATCCCTAAACATATTTGTATCCTCTTTATTTTTTTCGATAAAAATTGCAATTTCCGCTTTGACTTTGTGTATCCTCTGAATAACTTAGGCACGAGATAGCCATCGTTCTTCAATCAAACAGTCCATGGTAACGAACTGTAAGTAAGGAGCGATCCGGCTCAATAGTAACCGAAACTCTAAAAAATGGAATTTTGTTCCCTTTTCCAGCTGTCCTAGTTTCAAACTGATTATTGCTATTTATACAATCAACTTCTTTTATTTTTTAATCAGTACGAAAATATCAACACTTCTCCTCCCCCGCAGAGCCATGACTCCCGTTCAGGGAAATAATAAAAATTAGGATCATCAGAGGCAACGTTAGCCTTTAATATATTTTTTCCACCCCCTTCGTATGGACGAGAGTAGTAAGGCATCTAGTACCACGGAATGTGATTGCGTAATATGCATTGCCAGGGTCAGTCACCTATTACAATGAACGATACTTACCTTACCAGACGGATTTTCTGAGGTAACACCCATTTTTTGGAGGTCAAACAGAGAGAGAGAGCGGTCACACTATCTTGATTAGTAGTTGGATTCGGATATAAGGAGTAATTTTCATTGTAGTTCATATTAGTAAGAGAATTGAATTCAGAGAGAGAGAATAGTTTATTTGAGAGGATATTAGTGGAGAAAAAAATGAGTGGTGCATTTACACTATTGGAGATTAATGATGGAACCGACAGCAGCAGCAGCAATGATATACGAGCACCCAATGTAGCTATGGAAATAACCGCTGGCTGTAGCCTATGTCTTGAATGGGACATTATGTATGCAGGATACCTGATATCATTAAGCACGTGTAAGAAGGAGGAGCAACTGTGTTTTGCTGGTAAAGTGAATATTCTCCATATAAATAAACTTCGGTCTGCATTAGATGTCCTATCGAAATATATTGATGAGAACAAAATGCATCAGTGATTAATATTATTACTGTAATTAGGTTCAGTAAAATTGTTTCTAAGTCAATGGTATTTTTTTTTCTATACTAGACTAGTTTTTTTTCTCTATAGTAGAAAAGGAAATTTGGGTTAGTCTGAATTTGGCAGCGGGAGTGCTAGGACTCTAGAAAAAATGAATAAATTCGAGAAAGAGCGAATAATGAGGAATCTATTTCCTATGGAAAAACTTTGTTTCTAGATGATGATTTTCTAGTACTATCTATTCAAAGGAAGATATTTTCTCGGGGAATGCTTGTTGATATAATGAAAACTGATTCTCCATCATTAGACTATTGTATGAAGCTTCTACATCGTGGTCCAAATGCATTTACACAATTTGTTGATATATTGATCACGACACGGCAAAATGATATTGTGGATGTGCTTTTAAACATTAGTTTTGAAATTTAGGACTTTTTCATGAGAAAGATGGTGCTCAAGGATGATTTACTCCTCTCTCTCTCTCTCTCAGACAATTTTTGATGTTGTTAGCTCAGTTTCATTGTGGTAGTGAGAGGGTCAACACATGACAAAATATATCATACATGTCCGTTATGTATGTACTCACTGGGTAGCTGGTCATTATCATGTGAGAATTGCACAATGATTGAGGAGTATGATGAAAAGTGTAGATTATGCAACCCGTGTAAATTGCATAGAGGATATCCTGTACAAATTAAAGGTTTTAATTCCTGTCATGAAGAGGTGTGTGACTCTCATCCTAGAGGCCACCTATGCTTCAATTGTCACTATGTTAAATGTAATCAGTGGGAGAATACATATCCCGGTATGATTGGAAAGAATCCTGACCGTGATTTTAGTTTATTGCTGCAAGATTGGTATCGTCGTCGTTTTAGATTGTTCTGGGAGAAGGACCCGGGTCATCGATTCAACTGCTGGAACAATAAACGAATATGATTTCTACATCATCGTTCTGAAGACATTGGATGTTATGATTACAAGATGACTGATTTTCATTTGGTTGTGACGGAATGTGATTCGATACTTGAGCACACTATTTTTGAAATTGCTTCAAATAAGCAAATTGAAACATGTGAATCCTATAAAATGAATGAGAATAGTATCATTGACTATACAAAGTTATATGACAAGAGTGAAATCACACTCTACTGTAGAAAATTGACCCTGACATTGCACTACATCAAGATCAGTACACCGTAAATTCAGATAATTTACCTGCACTAGTTGATGTCGACAAATACATAGAAGTGGACGAAATCTAAAGAGTAGAAAAGTAGTTTTTATAATGTATATAATTTTTTTTTATTAATAAAAAATTTAAAATACATCTTTAGAAAATTTTATTATCAGGGCACTAAAATCAATATTAAATACACTTGTAAGTATATTCTCCACTAGAAAGTCTTTTAATTGAGGTAATTCAACGTAGATGTTGAGAAACTGCTTGTAGGTGTAGCCACGACATCTGAACATGTAAAAGAGTAGTGCATAAAAGCCACATGTCTTAGTTGCTAAATCCTGTACTCTTCGTTGATTTTGAATAATGATTTTCCCCCTGATTTCAATAAAGTTGCTGATGTATGGTGCGTAGAATTTATACGATAGGCCAAGATGGTCAAAAAATTCAATATTCTTCGCTGTTTGAAAGATGCATAGCCAATGACTGGTCTTCAAAGTCGACGGACTGCTATTAACAATGATTAGGGTGTTGTTAACACTTGGAATTTTTTCAATGAAGTCCGAAGGTATGCAATAGGACTTGTACCGGGACATGTATGGATCCATACTAAATACGTTGATTATTTGGTTTGTGTTCATGGTGCTAGGTCTAGTAGAACACTGCCGTCGGGGATGATTTCCCAATAGGTTTCAAATTGACTCAGTGATATTAGCGTGATACTCTCGGTCAGAGCATTGGCAAATGCGAAAATAAACGTTTGTGTCATTTTGATCTGTGTGTCTTTCTTTTGGATGTTTGTGTCTCTTAGGGACCGTGTGTGTCTCTTTGGGCTATGTGTGTCTCTTTGGGCTGTTTGTGTCATTTTGATCTGTGTGTCTTTCTTTTGGATTTTTGTGTCTCTTAGGGACCGTGTGTGTCTCTTTGGGCTATGTGTGTCTCTTTGGGGCGTCTGAATCTTTTGGTCTGTATGTGTCTGTCTGGGCGTGTTTTGTCTCTTTTGGCTGTTTGTGTGTGTCTTTTGGGTTTGTGTGTCTCTTCGGGCTGTGTGTGTCTCTTTAGCCTGTGTGTGTGTCTCTTTGGGCCGTGTGTGTCTCTTTAGGCTGTATGTCTCTTTGGGCAGTTTGAATCTTTTTGGTCTGTGTGTGTCTCTTTTGGTTTTTTGTGTCGTGTTGGGCTTTGTCCGTCTCTGTTGGATGTGTGCGTCTCTTTGGGCCGTGTGCATCTCTTTGAGCTGTATGTGTCTCTTGGGCTGTTTGAGTCATTTTGGTCTGTGTGTGTTTCTTTTGGCTCTTTGTGTCTCTTAGAGGCCATGTGTGTCTCTTTGGGCAATGTGTGTCTCTTTGGGGATGTTTGAATCTTTTTGGTATGTATGTGTCTGTATGGGCCTGTTTTTTCTCTTTGGGCTGTGTGTGTGTGTCTTTGGGCTTTGTGTGTCTCTTCGGACTGTGTGTATGTCTCTTTAGCCTGTGTGTGTCTCTTTGGGCTGTGTGTGTCTCTTTAGGCTGTGTGTCTCTTTGGGCAGTTTGAATCTTTATGGTCTGTGTGTGTCTATTTTGACTGTTTGTTTAGTTTTGGGCTTTGTGTCTCTGTGTGGATGTGTGCATCTCTTTGGGCCGTGTACGTCTCTTTGAGCTGTATTTGTCTCTTTGGGCTGTGGGATGTCTCTTTGTGATGTGTGTCTCTTTAGGCTGTGTGTGTCTCGTTGGACTGTGTGTCTTTTTTGGGGTGTCTGAGTCTTCTTGGTCTGTAAGTGTCTCTTTGTGCTGTTTGAGTCTTTTAGGTCGGTGTTTGTCTCTTTGGGTTGTGCTTCTCTTTGGGCTGTCTGTGTCTCTTTGAGCTGTTTGTGTCTCTTGAGGCTGTGTGTGTCCCTTTGGGCTGTGCGTCTCTTTGGGCTGTTTGAATCTTTTTGGTCTGTTTGTGTGACTCTTTGGGCTGTTTGAGTCTTTTTGGTCTGTGTTTGTCTCTTTGGGCTGTTTGTTTCTCTTTGGGCTGTGTGTGTTTCTTTGGGCTTTGTGCGTCTCTTTGGGCTGTGTGTCTCTTTGGAGTGTTTGAGTCTTTTTGAGCTGTTTGTGTCTCTTTGGGCTGTTTGAGTCTTGTTGGGCTGTGTTTGTCTCTTTGGGCTGTTTGTGTCTCTTTGGGCTGTTTGTGTTTCTTTGGGCTATGTGTGTCTCTTTGGGCTGTTTGAGTCATTTTGGTCTGTGTGTCTTTCTTTTGGCTGTCTGTGTCTCTTAGGGGCCGTGTGTGTCTCTTTTGGCTATGTGTGTCTCTTTGGGGCGTTTGCATCTTTTGGTCTATATGTGTCTGTATGGGCGTTTTTTGTGTATTTGGCCTGTGTGTATGTCTCTTTGGGCTATGGGTGTCTATTCAGGCTGTGCGTGTCTCTTTAGCCTGTGTGTGTGTCTCTTTGGGCTGTGTGTCTCTCTTTAGGCCGAGTGTATCTTTGGGCAGTTTGAATCTCTTTGGTCTATGTGTGTCTCTTTTGGCTTTTTGTGTCGCTTTGGGGTTTGTGTGTCTCTGTTGGATGTGTGCGTCTCTTTGGGCCGTGTGCATCTCTTTGATCTGTATGTGTCTCTTGGGCTGTTTGAGTCATTTTGGTCTGTGTGTGTTTCTTTTGGCTGTTTGTGTCTCTTAGAGGCCATGTGAGTCTCTTTGGGCAATGTGTGTCTCTTTGGGGTGTTTGAATCTTTTTGTTATTTATGTGTCTGTATGGGCGTTTTTTTTCTCTTATGGCTGTGTGTGTGTCTATTTGGGCTTTGTGTGTATATTAGGACTGTGTGTATGTATCTTTAGCCTGTGTGTGTCTCTTTGGGCTGTGTGTGTCTCTTTAGGCTGTGTGTCTCTTTGGGCAGTTTGAATCTTTATGGTCTGTGTGTGTGTCTCTTTTGGCTGTTTGTGTCGTTTTGGGCTTTGTGTCTCTCTGTAGGATGTGTGCGTCTCTTTGGGCCGTGTACGTCTCTTTGAGCTGTATGTGTCTCTTTCAGCTGTGGGTGTCTCTTTGTTATGTGTGTCTCTTTAGGCTGTGTGTGTCTCGTTGGACTGTGTATCTTTTTGGGGTGTATGAGTCTTTTTAGTCTGTTTGTGTCTCTTTGGGCTGGTTGAGTCTTTTAGTTCTGTGTTTTGTCTCTTTGGGTTGTTTGTCTTTTTGGGCTATATGTGTCTCTTTGAGCTGTTTTTGTCTCTTGATGCTGTGTGTGTCTCTTTTGGCTGCGTGTCTCTTTGGGCTGTTTGAGTCTTTTTGTTCTCTTTGTGCTGTTTGAGTCTTTTTGGTCTGTGTCTGTCTCTTTTGGCTGTTTGTGTCTCTTTGGGCTGTGTGTGTTTCTTTGGGCTTTGTGTGTCTCTTTGGGCTGTGTGTCTCTTTGGGCTGTTTGAGTCTGTTTGGTCTGTGTGTGTCTCTTAGGGCTGTTTGAGTCTTTTTGGGGTGTGTTTGTCTCTTGGGGCTGATTATGTCACATTGGGCTGTTTATGATTCTCTGGGTTATATGTGTCTCTTTCGAATGTTTTATACATTTTGTTCTGTGTGTGTTTCTTTAGACTTTTTTTGTCTCTTTGGAGTCATGTGTGTCTCTTTGTGCTATGTGTGTATCTTTGGGGTGTTTGAATCTTTATGGTCTGTATGTGTCTGTTTGGGCTTTTTGTGTCTCTTTGGGCTGTGTGTGTCTCTTTAGCCCGTGTGTGTCTCTTTGGGCTGTGTGTGTCTCTTTAGGCTGTGTGTGTCTTTGGTCAGTTTGAATCTTTTTGGTATGTTTGTGTTTCTTTGGGCTGTTTGTGTTTCTTTGGGCTATTTGTGTCTCTTTGGACTGTTTGAGTCATTTTGCTCTTTGTGTGTTTCTTTCGGCTGTTTGTGTCTCTTTGGGCTATGTGTGTCTCTTTTGGGTGTTTGAATCTTTTTGGCCTGTATGTGTCTGTATGAGCGTTTTTTTTGTCTCTTTGGGCTGTGTGTGTGTGTCTCTTTGGGCTTTGTGTGTCTCTTCGGGCTGTGTGTGTCTCTTTAGCCTGTGTGTGTGTCTCTTTGGGATGTGTGTCTCTTTGGTCAGTTTTAATCTTTTTGGTCTGTGTGTGTCTCTTTTAACTGTTTTTGTGTCTTTTTGGGCTTTGTGTGTCTTTGTTGGATGTTTGCGTCTCTTTGGGCCATGTGCGTCTCTTTGAGCTGTTAGTGAAGTTATAGTGGAGGGCGACAATGTCTTCAAAGTCAAGGCTATAAGAAAAAAAAAGTTCCGGATATTTTTGTCGGTTTGTAGTTTACGCACTAATATCAATATCAGTAATGATTCTATTTGAACTTTCTCCAAGTTGATCAAATTGGTCTCTAAACGGTTCATGATAAAAAAAATAGTTTGGGACAAGAAAAAAAAACAAACTAAAATAATGTCGTGAAATCATTTTTAACACTCAGAGAAGTTTTTTTTTTGTGTGTAATTTTTTGTTTGTGTATTTATTATTTTTGTTTTTGTGGGTTAGTTTTTTTTGGGTTTGTAAGTTTTTTTTTGTGTGTAAATTTTTTTTGTGTGTGTGTGTGAGTTTTTATGTGTGTGTAAGTTTTTTTTTTTGTGTGTGTAAGTTTTTTTTTGTGTGTGTAATTTTTTATGTACGTATAAGTTTTTATGTGTGTGTAAATTTTTGTGTGTGTGTAATTTTTTCTGTGTGTGTGTAAGTTTTTGTGGGTGTGTAAGTTTTTGTGTTTGTGTAAGTTTTTGTGTGTGTGTGTGTACGACACACTCAAAGTGACGACTTACACATAGAGACGACACACACACACAGAGACGACACACTCAAAGTGACGACTTACACACAGAGACGACAAACACACAGAGACGACAAACACACATAGAGAGACGACACACATACAGAGACGACAAATACACAGAGACAACACACACACAGGTACGAAACACAAAAAGAGACGACACACTCACAGAGAGGACAAACACACAGAAACAACATACACACTCAGTGAGACGACACACACATAGAGACAAAACAGACAGAGAGATGACAGACACACAGAGACGAAACATCCACAGAGAAGATACAAGCAAAGAGACGACACACACACACACAGAGTCCACTCACACACAGAGACGAAACACACAAAGAGACTAATCACAAACAGAGAGGATAAACACACAGAAACGACACATAGAGACGACACATGCACAGAGACGATACACACACACACAGATAAGAAACACACAAAGAGACGTCACACACACACAGATACGAAACACACACACAGAGAGACGAAACACACACACACACACATTGAGATGACACACACATAGAGACAACACAGACATAGAGATGACAGACACACAGATACGAAACACCCACAGAGACGACACATTCACAGAGACGATACACACACACACACACACACACAGAGGCCACACACACACACAGAGAGGACAAACACACAGAGGCGACAGGCACAAAGAGACGAATCACACACAGAGAGGACAAACACACAGAAACGACACATAGAGACGACACATTTACAGAGACGAGACACACACACACACACAGAGACAGCACACACAGAGAGACAAAACACAAACACAGAAAAGACAAACACACATAGAGACGACACACACAAAGAGACGTCACACACACACAGATACGAAACACACATAGAGACGACACACACATAGAGACAACACACACACACACAGAGACAACATCCACACTAGAAGACACAAAAAAACAGAGACGACACACCCACAGAGATGACACACACATTGAGACGACACACGCACAGACACGACACACAAACAGAGTCATAGTGAGAGAGATATCCAAAAAGTGGGGTTGATCTAGGTTCACTTCGAGTGGCGCGCCACTCTAAGTGAACCTAGACCAACCCAATCATTGTTAATAGCAGTCCGTCGACTTTGAAGACCAGTCATTGGTTATGCATCTTTCAAACAGCGAAGAATATTGAATTTTTCGATCCTCTTGGTCTATCGTATAAATTCTACGCTCCAGACATCAGCAACTTTATCGAAAGCAAGGGGAAGATCATTATTCAAAATCAACGAAGAGTACAGGATTTAGCAACTAAGACATGTGGCTTTCATGCACTACTCTTTTTCATGTTCAGATGCGTGGCTACACCTACAAGCAGTTTCTCAACATCTACTTTGACTTACCTCGATTGAACGACTTTCTAGCGTATAATATACTTACACTTTTATTTAATATTTATTTTTGTGCCATGATAATAAAATTTTATAAAGATTTTTGTTAATTCTCTTATTAATAAAAAAAAATTTATATACATGATAAAACGACTCTTCTACTCTTTAGATTTCATCCACTACTAGGTATTTGCCGACAACAACTAGTGCAGGTAGATCATCTGAATTCACAGTGTACTGATCCTGATGTACTGCAATGTTAGGGTCACATTTTCTACAATAGAGTATGACTTCAGTTTTGTCATATCTCTTTGAATAGTCAACGAGACTATTCTCATTCATTCTATGGAATTCGAATATTTCACCTTGTTTATTTCAAGCAATTTCACAAACAGTATCCTCAAGTGTTGAATCACATTCCGTCACAGCCAAATAAAGATTAGTAGACTTATAATCGTAACGCCCAATGTCTTCACAACGATGACGTAGAAATCATATTCGTTGGTTGTTCCAGCAGTTGAATCGATGACCCGGTTCCTTCTCCCAGAACAATCTAAAACGATGACGAGACCAATCTTGCAGCAATAAACTAAAATCACGGTCAGGATTCTTTCCAATCATACCGGGATATGTACTCTTCCACTGATTACATTTATCATAATGACAATTGGAGCATAGGTGGCCTCTAGGATGAGAGTCACACACCTCCTCAAGACAGGAATTACAACCTTTAATTTGTACAGCATATCCTCTATGCAATTTACACGGGTTGCAGAATCTACACTTTTCATCATACTCCTCAATCATTGTGCAATTCTCCCATGATGATGTCCAACTGCCCAGCGAGTACATACATAACGGACATGTATGGAACATTTTGTCATGTCTTGATACTGTCACTATCACAATTAAACTGAGCTAGCAACAACAACAATTGTCTGAGAGAGAGAGAGAGAAAGGAGTAAATCATCCTTGAGCACAATCTTTCTCATGAAAAGGTCATAAATTTCATAACTAATGTTTAAAAGCACATCCACAATATCATTTTGTCTCGTCGTGATCAACATATCAATAAATTGTGTAAATGCATTTGGATCACGATGTAGAAGCCTCATACAGAAGTCTAATGATGAGGAATCAGTTTCCATTATATCAACAAGAATTTCCCGAGAAAATATGTTCTTTTGAATAAACAACTCTAGAAAATCATCATCTAGAATCAAACATTTTTCCATAAGAAGTAGATTCCTCATGATTCGCTCTTTCTCGAATCTGTCCATTTTTTAGAGTCCTAACTCTCTCACAACCAACTTCAGACTAACCAGAATTTCTTTTTGTTCTCTAGAAAATATACGCTAGTTTATTATAGAAAGAAAAAATACCATTGATTTAGAAACATTTTTATTGAACATAATTACAATAATAATATTAATCACTGATGCATTTTTTTCTCATCAATATATTTCGATAGGACATCTAATGCTGACCGAAGTTTATTTATATGGAGTAAATTCACTTTTCCAGCAAAACATAGTTGCTCCTCCTTCTTACACTTGCTTAATGATATCAGGTATCTTGCATACATAATGTCACATTCAAGATATAGGCTACAGCCAGCGGTTATTTCCATAGCTACATTGGGTACTCGTATATTATTGCTGCTGCTGCTGTTGGTTCCATCATTAATCTCCAAAAGTTTAAATGCACCACTCATTTTTTTCTCCACTAATATCCTCTCAAATAAACTATTCTCTCTCTCTGAATTCAATTCTCTTACTAATAAGAACTACAATGAAAATTACTCCTTATATCCGAATCCAACTACTAATCAAGATAGTGTGACCACTCTCACTCTCTGTTTGACGTCCAAAAAATGGGTGTTACCTCAGAAAATCCGTCTGGTAAGGCCAGTACCGTTCATTGTAATAAGTGACTGACCCTGGCAATGCATATTACGCAATCACATTCCGTGGTACTAGATGCCTTACTACTGACGAGGCGATCGCAGAAGCTTAGGAGAGTGCTTTCCATGAAGGATGTTTCCTTGGGGGAAGGGACATTTCTAGGAAGGAGGCGCCGGATTTCCCAGCATTATTTAAAAAACGATCAAAAATTAAAAAAAAAAACAAGTTTTTTTCAACTGAAAGTAAGGAGCTACATTAAAACATAAAACGAACAGAAATTATTACGTATATGAGGGGGTTCGCCCCCTATTCAATACCTCGCTCTTTACGCTAAAGTTTTTTTTTGGTACTTTCAAAAGAGCTATCTATTCAAATTAACCGGCATTTGTGATTCGATAAAAATTTGAACTTTAGCGTAAAGAGCGAGGTATTGACTAGGGGGTGAACTTTCAATATACGTAATAAAAACATACGAATACAGAAATTCGTTACGTAAGTTGATTCGTAAATTACGTCAGAACAAAATTTCGAGAAACCCATTTAGCCAAAAAAAGAAAATTAATATGCAAATTTCGTTTTAATTATTCATGTACAGTGAGCCATGTACAATAAAAAACAAGCTTTTTTAATTGAAAGTAAGGAGCGACATTAAAACTTATTAGTAAGGAGCGACATTAAACGAACAGAAATTATTCCGTATATGAAAGGGAGCTGTCCCCTCCTCAACGCCTCGCTCTTTATGCTAAAGTTTGACTGTGTCTCACAGCTTTATTTTTTAAAACAATCAAAAACTTTAGCGTAAAGAGTGAGGCGTTGAGGAGGGGACAGCCCCTTTCGTATACGGAATAATTTCTGTTCGTTATAAGTTTTAATGTTGCTCCTTACTTTCAGTTAAAAAAACTTGTTTTTTTTTATTTAATATGGTACAAAAGTGAGGCGTGTAAGTAGCTCCCATACCGTCACACAACTTTATAAATCAAACAGTTCTTGGTAACGAACTGTAAGTAAGGAGCGACCCGGCTCAATAGTAACCGAAACTCTAAAAACGGGATTTTGATAGCAACAGATATATCAAAAGAATCAAATTTTAATGCTGATTTCAAATATATAAATTTCATCAAGTTTAGTTCTAACCATCAAAAGTTACGTGTCTGAGAAAATATGGCTGATTTTCGAGAAGGGGGGGGGGAAATACCCTCTAAAAGTTATAAAACCTTAATGAAAATCACACCATCAGATTCAGCGCATCAGAGAACCCCACTGTAGAGGTTTCAAGCTCCTGTATCTTCTTGTCAGAAGAAACATCACGGATGCGTGTTTATTTGTTCTTTTTGGGTTTTTTTTTGCCCCAGGGGTGATCGTATCGACCTAGTGGTCCTAGAATATCGTGGGATGGCTCATTGGAACGGAAACTAAAAGTTCTAGCGCCCTTTTTAAGTGACCAAAAAAAGGGCGGGCAACTAGGCCCCCTCCCACGCTCATTTTTTTCCGAAAGTCACCCGATCAAAATTTTGAGATAACCATTTTGTTCAGCATGGTCGAAAATATGATAACTATGTCTTTTAGGATGACTTAATCCCCCGAAATTCCCGGGGGGAGGGCTGAAAGTTATGAACTTTACCCAATGTTAACATGTAGATTAATAAATAAATCTTAAAACGAGTGAAACTTAAATTGAATATGCAAATCAAGCTTGAAACGAACAAGAATCACTACAAACATGATTTTGGGTATGACCTCCTTCTCTCACTGTAAATGTCTAAAACCTACTGCGCCACTGGCGCTTTACTGAAAACCAATTTTATGACAAATGTCTTCTTTTGTACTTAATATTGAAAATAAGCATTACAATTATTGTAACATTTTGGACTAATGAGCTTTCAGCAATAGATATCATTATACATCAAATATTCAGTTTAATTTATTAGCTCTTTTTAAAGTTGTTAAAGACTAATATAGTTTCACTACAAACCAGTGTTTGGATACTGCCTACTTTCCTAACTGTAAATAAAAACCAAAAGCCTACTGCATCATTGGCGCTTAACTGAATACGAATTATATTACTAATAATTTCTTTTCCAGTTCTTACAGCATTGAAAATAAAAATACAGTTACAGTGAAATAAATTCTTGAACTGATGGATCTTTCAACAATTAATAGCATTATACATCAAATATTCAACTTGATATTGTTTATGCTTTCCAAGACTTTTCAAGACGCATATAGTTTTCAGTAAAGCGCCAATGACGCAGTAGGTTTTAGACAATTACAGTGAGAGAAGGTCATGCCCAAAATCTTTTTTGTAGTGATTTTTGTTCGTTTCAAGCTTGATTTGCATATTCAATTTAAGTTTCACTCGTTTTAAGATATATTTATTAATTTAGGTCAATATATGCTTTATGTTGGTTCACATTGATTGTTTATTTAATATATGTTCGTTTTGGGTTTAATATATTAATTGTTCGGAATTTTTGCTCGTTTCTAACTTTAGTTTTAGAATGCATTTTTATATGTTTATCTCAATTTTATAATTGCCTTTACTTTTCTTTGAAAAACTTATTTTTCGGAAAGTGTTTTTAATATTTTTTTTTTCGTTTTTGATCGCAAAAAATTTCAAGTTTTTAAAAATTCCTTATCTCAATATCAAACTTTAAAAAAAAATAAAAAATTCCTCAAAGTATCAAAACTGGTTTCAAAGTAGCAATATCAAAGTGAAAAACTGGGGTTGTGTCAACTCGGAGTTTTTATTATCTGATGTTTGAACTATTTTTAACAAAATTGCTATATCAAAATTATTATCGGATGGGTTTGGGGAAAAAGGCCTTGGGGGGGGGGGACTAATTAAGCTTTGGTTTCTTTTGACTCTTTAAAAGAGAGCTATAACTTTCTATTTTCAATCAAATGAGCCCTCATTGAAGTTTATACGAGTATCTCTTCTATAAGAACCATATATATCCCCAGAGTATAACTTACAACGCCTGTCCCGGGGCCCTAGGAGGTTGAATCGACCCTGCAGTTTTAATACCTGATGGTTAAGCTATTTTTTAAAAAATGGTCAGTTTAAAGTTTTATAGGATGGGTTTATCCATCCAATACACCCAAACGCATGGACGGCAGGAGGGTCTTGTTGCCCTCTAAAGTTTTCTTACTCAGAGAGAATGAACTAGAACTGTTAATTTCCGTTCAAAAGAACCCTCTTTGAAGTTTATACGATCATTCCATTTCATAAGCACCACCTGCTACCCCTGGACATAGCTTACACTGCCTGCCCCCAGGCCCTGGGGGGCTGTATCTACACCGGAGTTTTCGTTTTCTGACCGTTGAATTATTTTAAAAAATCGCTCTGTCAGAGGTCTTTTCCGGTGGGTCTGAGGAAAGTAGGGCTTGGAAAGGGGGGCTAGTTGCCATCCAATCTCTTTTTACTCTTAAAAAGTGATCAAGAACTTTCTATATCCAATCAAATGAGCCCTCCGAAGTTTATACGAGCATACCTTCCATAAGAACCATATATGCCCCCAGAGCAAAACTTACAACGCCTGTCCCGGGCCCGGGGGGGGGGGGTTGTGTCGACACAGGAATTTCTCTTATCCGGCCTTTGAACTATTTTTAACAAAATGGCCATACGTAAAGGAGTTTTTTTTTATATGATCTTTGAACAATTTTTAACAAAATAGCTACCTCAAATTTTTTTATCAGATGTATCTGAGGGAAAAGGGCTTGGGGGGGCAGTTGCCCTCTGATCAATTTTGACTCTTAAAAAGGGCACTAGAACTCTCGATTTCCAATCGAATGTGCCCCCTTTGAAGTTTATACGACGGCCCCTTCTATATGAAGTGCCTCTGGGGAAAAAATAAATGGAGTGTGGGGGGAGGCTAGCTGCCCTCCGATCACTTTTGACTCTTAAAATGTGAATTACAACTTTAAATTTCCAATCAAATGAGCCATTTAGGAAGTTTATACGAGCATCCCTTCCATAACAACCATTTATGCCCCCAGGGCATAACTTACAACGCCTACCACCAGGCCCTGGGGGGCTGTGCCGACACCGAAGTTTTTTGTTATCAGAACTTTGAACTATTTTTAACAAAATGTCGATCTCAAAATTTTTATCTGATGCGTTTAGGGCATGGAGTAGGGGGGTGGGCTAATTGCCTTCTGATCTCTTTTGACTCTTAAATATTGAACTAGAACTTTCAATTTCCAATCAAATGAACCCTCTCTGAAGTTTATACGACCATCCCTTCCATAAGAACCATATACGCCCCCAGGACAACACTTACAACGCCTATCGCCCGGGCCCTGGGGGGAATCTCGTTATTTAATTTTTGAACAATTTCCAAAAAACTGGCTCTCTTAAAATTTGTAGCGGATGAGTTTGGGGAAAAAAGAGCGTTGGAGGCCCAGTTGCCCTTAACTCTTAAAAAGTCAACTAGAACTTTCAATTTCCAATCAAATGAGCCCTCTATGAAGTTTGTACGAGCAACCCTTTCATAAGAACCATGCATGCCCCTCGGGCATAACATAGAGTACTTTCCCCTGGACACAGGAGGGTAGTGTTGGCACTAAATGTATTCTTTACTAACCCCTTGAAATATGTTTTTTAACAAAATGTCTATCTCAAAATTTTCATCAGATGGGTTTGGAAAAAGAAGGCGAGGGGGGCTTTCAATTTCCAATCAAATGATCCTTCTCTGGAGTTTATACGAGCATCTCCTTCGTACGAACCATATATGCCCCTGGGCATAACTTACAACGCCTGCCCCCGGGCCCTATGGGGGCGGTGATGACACCTGAGATTTGATTATCTGACTTTTGAGAAATTTTTAATTTAATGGCTATCTCAAAATTGCTAGCGGATGCATTTGGGGAAAAGGGGGGGGGGGGCTAGTTGCCCTCCAATTTCTTTTGACTAAAAAACTGAACTAGAACTTTCAATTTCCAATCAAATGAGCCATCTCTGAAGTTTTTACGAGTATCCTTTCAATAAGAACCATATATAGCCCCAGGGCATAACTTACAACACCTGCCCCCGGGCCCGGGGAGGTTGTGTTGAAACCGGAATTTTTGTTATATGGTCTTTGAACTATTTTTAGAAAAAAGCTATCTCAAAGTTCTTACCGGATGGGTTTGAGCAAAAAAGGGCGGGGCGGGGGGGGGGGCTAGGTGCCCTCTAATATCTTTTGACTCTTAAAAAGTGAACTAAAACTTTAAATTACCAATCAAATGATCCCTCTTTGAAGCTTACACGAGTATCCCTTCCATAAGAACCATATATGCCCCCAGGGCATAACTTACAACGCCTTCCCCCGCGCCCTGGGGGGTTGTGTTGACACCGGAATTTTTTCAATATGATTTTGGAACTATTTTTAACAAAATAGCTATCTTAAAATTTTTATTGGATGCATTTGGGAAAAAAAGGGTTTGGGGGGGGGGGAGCTGGTTACCCTCCAGTATCTTTTGACGCTAAAAAAGTGAACTAGAACTTTCAATTTCCAATAAAAATGAACCTTCTCTGAAGTTTATACGAGCATTCCTTCCATAAGAACCATCTATGCCCCCAGGGCATAACATATAACCCTTGCCCCTGAAGACTGTGGGGGGAGTGTCCTGCTCAAACATATAATTTCCAGAACTTTCAACTACGTTGAACAAAATGGCTATATCAAAATTTTGATTGCATGTGCTTGAGGAAATGGTGGGCGTGGAAAGGGTGTCATTTGCCTTAGAATCACTTTCGAATATTAAAAAGGGAACTAGCCATTTAAATTTCCAATTCAATGAGCCCTTTCTGAAGTTTCTGCGACAACGCTGTCAATACAAAAACCTTATATGCCCCCAGGGCATAACTTACAACCCTTGCCCTGAGGGCTCTGGGGGGGGGGGGCTGTCATCCTCAAAGACCTAATTTCCAGAACTCAAAACTACTTTGAATAAAATGTCTATCTCAAAATTTTTAGTGGATTTGTTTGGGAAAAGTTGGGTGTGAGCCAAGAACTTCCAACCATTTAAGAGAGCTTTAGCCGTTTCAATTTTCAATCAAACGAAGCCTCTTCGAAGTTTCTAAAACAACGCCATCTATAAAAACCTTATATGCCCCCAGGGTATAACTTATAACCCTTGCCCTGAGTAGTAATGGTTCAATCTAAGAGAGCGCACAGTCCCCCCATATAGCTACAATGCTTAAGAGCGCACAGTCCCTCATTTAGCTATAATGATAAGTAGCGGACAGTACACCTGCCTTACAAGCAGACAGTGTAATGACCTGATTCAACTACCGTGAGAATTCGTGCTGATCTCTGTTCAAAGTGCGTGATGTTTTCATGGCATGGTCATTCGTTTCCTTTATACTATAGTAATTTCCTATCTGTCTGCTACCTTTAATTGTTAGGTGTGGTTGACTTATGTTTGACCTTGAACACGGATATAAAAACTCCGACAATTTGTTATTTCCTCAGTTCAAAATTGGCATTCGAGATATAATGATGCATTCAAATAAAAGGAATACTGACGAAAGCTACACGCAAGAAGTAAGTTATTCTTTTATATTCTTAGTGGGTAAAGAAATTAATTCTACTAAAATTTATACAGACCCTATTATAGTTAACAGATTGTTAAATATTTTTTGAACTTGGATCTCCAGAGGTCGGTAAAGAGCAATATCAAAACAAGAAAAAAAAGTATGTAAACACTGTATTTAAATGGCTTGCGAGCTTAGCACATGAGTTAAATCATACCTATTTTTTTTATTCCGGCCCAAAGTTCCCCACATTCGTTCTCCACCGGCCCAAAGTGCCACAATCGTCCACCCCCCTTCCCTCCAACCCCCCCCCCCTCCAACCCCCCTCCCAACATTTTTTTTTATTATTATTACTTTTTTTTAACTTTTTTTTACATCTCTTAGAATGTCATGAAACACTTAAAACACAAAAATTTAATATTTAATTTTTTCGAACTTCAAAATAGAAATCATATAGATATGTGTGTCGTAACTTTTAATATTAGAAAAATAATGTTTGTAGTGACCAATTTTTTCTGTTTTTTTTTTTTAGCTTTTTTTAACTTTTTTTTTAAATCTCTTAGAATGTCATGAAACACACTTAAAACACAAAAATTTAATATTTAATATTTTCCAACTTCAAAATAGGAATGATATAGATGTGTGTGTTGTAACTTTTACTATTAGAAAAATAATGTTTGTAGTGACCAATTTTTTTTTTATTTTTTTAAATTTTTTTTCTGAGTTTTTTTTTCACAAAAAAACACACAAAAAACCACAAAATTCCACATTATTGCACAGAAATACCAAAACCATAGGTTAGGTTGCACAGAAATACCAAAACCATTGGTTAGGTTAGGTTAGCCTACGTACGCGCGCGTACGTAGGCCAACCTAACCTAACCTATGGTTTTGGTATTTCTGTGCAACCTAACCAAACCTATGGTTTTGGTATTTCTGTGCAATAATGTGGAATTTTGTGGTTATGTTAGTTTAGTATTGTCATTAATATCTATTGTTTTTTTTTCATGTCTCTCACACAATAGCCGTGGGTCTGAGGGACTGTGCTGCCATCTAAAGCTATTGGTAGGTAGATGGCAATAGTAGTCTCTCGATTCTGTGAAATGTTGTAAGATCCTTTTGATGCTATGAAATATCTGCGCGGTTAAATTTGTTCTATGCAAAAGTACTTTTTTCCTATTAATTTCGACACTCAGTCAATAATTAATGTTTTTATGATTCTGATAGTAGTATTGATTTCTTTGAAAATTCCTTTTTCGTACATCTCTGACTTTTTAATAAACATTCTAAACGTTTTACCTGACATTGACGATCCACACAGAAGCAATCTGAATGGTGTTTTAAATTGATATATACTGCTGCTATTGAGAATAGTCTGTCTACAACTAACTGTAGACAATACTTTTCTAATGAATAAATAAGAATAATAATTTTCCCTGAGATCTACCTAGTACGTTATTCAATAACAAGAACAAAAAAAACATGTTTTTTTCATTTATTGACAAAAAACAACTTAAAATACATCATAAATAGCAATAGCAATAAATTTCATTTATTTACATCACATTTTATACAACTTAAAATACAGCACGAATAGTAATAACTCACACTATTTGTACAACAATAGCATGAAGAACAACATTTTTACATGTTGACATCACATTTTGTACAACTTAAAATACAGCACGAATAGCAATAACTCGCACTATTTGTACAACAATAACATGAAGAACAATATTTTTAAACAATTTTAAAAAATTTTTTTCTATTTACACACAAAGAAGAAAATAAATACGACTCTACCTTGATATAAAAAAACTACCTAGTTGGGGAAAAAACTGCTTTGTTTTGAAAAAAAAACCACTGCTGAGTTTAAAAAAAAATCTATTAAAAAAAAAGAATCCCACCACCAAAAAAAAACTACTGTTGAATTGGGAAAAAAAATAATGTTGAATTGGAAAAAAAATCTATTAAAAAAAGAATCCCACTACCACCCAACCATTTACTGTTGAATTCTTTCCCGACCAAGGCGATGTCTATAATCTCAACACACCCCTTGGTCGGAAGTCAATTAATGTCCATGGGATAGCACCTTTAAACCATCTGCACACATAGAGACATTATCCAATATGGTACACATGGCTATTTTGTCAACTACAAATGTATGGTTTTTAAATTTTAAAGAGCAAATCACCATGACCTTCGCCCTTGGAACTATACTGTTTTCCACACAGTTTCTGTATACATTCATGTCGAAATTCTTATTCACGTAGTGTCTAGGCACCCCTTTGCAGACTTTTTTGATTACCTCGTTGTGTGTTTGCACACAGTACAACCTGCAAGTTCGAACCTGCAAGCACACCACTGGAAATCAAGTCACTTCCCGTCTCTGATTTTAACATTAATAACTGATTTGGGGCCTGACGCTTCACTAGCTCCGGGTAAGTGGACTCGTCCTAATTGGTAAAGTCCATTCGAGAGCTAATGTGAGCACCTTTTTCCAAATCTTCCGATAAACTTACAATTCTAACTTTGAGCAAAATCGTATTGGTGGCCCCGTAGTGTACTCGACCGTCTCCCTCCCCCGGCCAGTGGTGCCTACATATATTGTAAAAGAATGAAAACTTGAGTTTTTTTTTATATTTCGATTATTGCACTGCCAGCTGCAATATTTTTATTGAGAACTACATTTCTTTTTTTTCTATTTAAGAGGACCATATTCGAGTCTATGATGGTGAATGATGTGAAGTTTGGATCGGCAATGTCACAACGTCACAACGACTTCGATTGCGTACACTCTCACACATTTTACCGAAGGCTGAGTTCAAAATGAGTTTAAAAATTTCCTTTTCAACCTTCGTTTTCGCTTCGGAACGTTTATCGACAAAAGTGTCAATAAACGTTTTCAAATAGGGTTTCTGGTCAAATTGAAGGGCTCTATGTATCCTTGTAACTTTGAAACCGTTGGCTACCATCCACCGCAAAAGAACGTGATGTACAACGATATTCTCTTTCGGATGAAGGTCGGCGATAAGTTTTTGTTTTGAAGGTGTCCAGTGCACACCACCATCCTCTACCTTAGAAATATTGTATAGACTCAAAGAGTCCCTAGTCACCGCTCTGTTTATGCACGGGAAAACAAAATCCTTCACCAAGTCATGATGCTCCACAGGTAGTTTACCATCACTTTAAAAAAACCATCCCCATTGGTAATTCTCATCAGAATTGGCAGTGTTGGGGAAATTTAAAGCACGGGGATCGTTATATCATTTGTAACTTCCTTACGGCAGAGGATATTGAGAAATCATCGATGTGTAGAGAGAGTTCATATCTAGGAAAACTGCATCCGACTTTACACCGGTGTCTTGTCCAGTCGGATCAGTTTCAAGGATACGATCTCCATGAAAAACATACCTCCCCCTCATTGATCTCTCTGCAAAAAGATGCTGATCGGCGTCGGTGATCAAGTCTATTTCCTCTACTGATTTAAGATTTAAATCGATCACCAAATTGGGAGAGGAAAAATAATAACCAAAATTCAACTCAAATGCCTAGTGGATCTTATCAGTGCTATTATACACGATATCAAGCAACATCAACACATCACTTGTCAGGTACAATCTACAATACTCCCACCCATTTTACATCCTCCCTTAGCCCAAACCCTCTTGGCAAATTCATAGTCGACAGTGGTACATTGACGCTCGTAAAGTGAATAGTAGAATGAGGTGATGGACGGTAATTATTCCTCAGAAAGCCTCGCAGTTGAGTTGTAGTAATCATACGGATATATGCCCTTACACGTTAATAAATAATACATTTCACCGTCAGAAAAGTGTTGCTGTTTAAGGAGGTGTTGCTTAAGGAGGGGGAAACAATTAAAATCGGCACTTTTCTGTACTTCAATGAGTTGTCTTAGGGATTTTGGGAAGAAGCTAAAGGAGTCTAAAAAACAGATCTTATTCACGCACAATTTATCATTATCTAGTATTTATCAATTGAATTCTAATAGCAGCAGCTTTTCAGTCGATTTGGGTTTGATATTATAAGAAAAAAACACTCTACCCATGCGCCATCTAAAAATCCACCTCGTTATAATCGTACCAATTACGGTGAAATAAATTTCATGTCATAGCTGGAATTGTGTATATAGACAGGTAGAAACAGTTGTTGACTAACGTTTAAATTACATGATTGATGGGCCTCTCCACGAAAATTCCTCAATCCCGATACAATCGGGTTGCCCAAATGATTGTGGTCGCGGACCTTCCCTTTACCCCCTCTCCCCTTACCCCTTTTCCCCTTTCTCTCTTTCCCATTAACCTCAACAAATTCCCCCTTACAAACCCAACATATTTTTTCAGTTTTAATGGCCAACTCGTCCTCTGGTGATAGAGTCATTGGATAGGATGCATTTCGCAGCCGTGATATCGATTTATTTGCTGTTTTAATTAGTGCGGTCACGGCTGAGAGCATACAATCCTCACCACCCAGTCTCTCAACTACCTCTACCAATTGCATGGAATTACACGAGTCTATTTGTGCGTGAGCATAAGAGACTGCAATGACCTCATGTTTTTTTAACAAGATTTGAATTCAATACATCAGACAAATTTGTGAGGGCAGATTTACAGTCACAGGCCACCTTGCCACTCATTAGGAGGGAATTTTGAAAGTTCTTAAATTGAAAGTTGTCCCTGTCACCGCTAACCGTATGCACGTATTGACATCCGAGACACTTGCAATGCTTCTTATGATTGTTTAACTTAAAATTTGACCGGAATATAGAAAGGCATGTTGGACAATAGTAACATGCCCCCCTTTGTTCCCTTTACCATCACTTAAAATCCCACTAATACTCTGTATTGGAAAAAATGTCCTATTTAATCTGGTTCACTGGTTGGCCTGTAAAGAGGCCAAACGTAATGTTCCACTGATGGAAAGGTCGGAGCCCTCAGTAGAAATACAACCCCCATTTTGCGGTTACCCCCCTCAAATTCGGTTTTATAGTGTAGCACACTAATACCAATTTTTAAATGTGCATTAGCCCGCTCAAAAATAGTTATCCCATTAAGTATTATTGGATATTGATCATTTAAACAATTAAAATTTACTTTAGGGAAATTTGGACTCCCATTATCTGCATAATTGTCCAACAGTGTCTTACTAACTTCCTTTTGCAGAGGCTTGTGAGCTGCCACAAGAAATGCATATTTGAAGCATTAAAGCCCTGTATCGTAACGAAATCGTTGTACACCATTAAACCCCTTTAAATCTTCATTATATTTTGGTCCCACCGCCCCCTCCCACCTCTTAAAATAAAATTCTTTTTAAGTTTACCCACATTAATATCCAAACTCCCAATAAATAAAACCACCGAACCACTACCCAGCGCAGTACAATTATCAAACTTCTTTACTATATTATCAACCCATTCCACAGAAAAATCCTCAAAACTATTCAGGTACAGATAGCATTTCAGTACATAAGCAATACCCATACACCTCATCCGCCTTTTCATTGAAATAAATTATTTTTTGTGCGATGGCAGCCTTAATCCCATCCCTCCCACCACCCTCCCGAATCACTCTTTCAAGAAGGGCTCGAATCCTGCCCACATAGGAGTGTACTATGTCTAATGGATCCGTTATGATGCTACCTGATGTTAGTGAATTAAATGGATCCTCAAACTCAGCCATATAAACAAATATATTGTGCAAGGCAGACTCAACTAAGTTAAAATCGGGCATGACAGGGGGCGTTACGGAGATTTCATGTCCTCCACCAATTCTTTCAATCGTGGGGATGTTCCGTGGTGTGAAATCCCCGAACTCCCTCAACAAACCCTCGAGTGTATCAGGACTGACACGATCCGCCCATTCGAGGGTAGCTGGTTGAGCCATACCCCCTGTAAATGCACTCGGTACATTAATATAACTATCTCCTGTATTCGGAGGAATCATATTACAACTATCATCGCCAAACCAATCGATTAACAACTGTTCAATCCATTCCTCTGACTCGACATGGATATCATCTTCAAATTGTGTGGGTGGTGATAATAAAGGTATTTCCGTGTCGTCAAATAGATTGTTGTTCCTTAGGTTTGTTGGTGGTGGGAGTTCCTGTACATTTATCTAAAAAATGAATGTGAATTTATTTTTTCTTTTACAAGAAAATGAATAATTAGATTGTCTGTGTGTGTGTGTGTGTTTGCGCGCGTGTGTGTGTGTGTGTGTGTGTGTGTGTGTGTGTGTCTGTGTGTGTGTGTGTGTGTTTTTTTGATATGATTCTTCGAGTTTAACCTGGTATAAGAAAGAGAAATTATGCTATATTTTTTTCTATATGGTGACGTGACACTTCAATTAAGCTGAAAAAAAATTTTCAGTGTTGAAGGACCTAAATCTGTAGAACCGCTACCCTTTTATTATTTTTGTTTAATTCTTAATTCATGCTAGATCCTAACATTGACATTGAGGTTTTTTTTTCTGGTTTTTTCTTGTAACACGCACATTGAGATAGATATATATAGAGATAAGAGTGAGAGAGAGAGAGATAGAGAGAGATAGAAGATACAATTTTTCTTACGTAATCATGGAGAGAGGTGACTGCTTCCATGACTACATCAGCTTCATGGAATGGGAGTATGGTTTGCATGTTGAGTGTGGCAGTTGACCAGTTGACAGTTGGCTGGTTTATGATGGGTCCGGATGGTTATGGCGTATCGTTGTGGATGCTGGATTTGGCAGCTGTATAGTTTGCTATTGGGCGGTTTATGGTTAATATTAATGGTATTAATAGATTCGAGTGACGACCATGTTGTATAACCGTTGGTCTATTTGTACTGACCACTGGATTCGCTTCACCCCGTCTAATATTCTTAATGGGTAGGGGGAGCTCTGGAAAATCCTAAAAAAAAGTTTGTTTTTCATGAAAAAAACCTTGAAAGAGAACCATCAATCCTCATCAATAGTATGCACAAGAATAAGAAAAAAAACTCGGAAAAAAAAGCAAAAAAAAAAAAAAAAAAAATTGATCACTACAAACATTATTTTTCTAATAGTAAAAGTTACAACACACACATCTATATCATTCCTATTTTGAAGTTGGAAAATATTAAATATGAAATTTTTGTGTTTTAAGTGTGTTTCATGACATTCTAAGAGATGTAAAAAAAGTTATAAAAAAAAAAAAAAAAAAAAAAAAATTGCTCACTACAAACATTATTTTTCTAATAGTAAAAGTTACGACACACATATCTATATAATTCCTATTTTGAAGTTCGAAAATATTAAATATGAATTTTTTGTGTTTTAAGTGTTTCATGACATTCGAAGAGATGTAAAAAAAAAGTAAAAAAAAGTAATAATAATAATAAAAAAAAATGTTGGGGGGGGGGTTGGAGGGAAGGGTTGGTGAACGATTGTGGCACTTTGGGCCGGTGGGGAACGAATGTGGGGAACTTTGGGCCGGAAAAAAAATAGGTATGATTTAACTCATGTGCTAAGCTCACAAGCCATTTAAATACAGTGTTTACATACTTTTTTTTCTTGTTTTGATATTGCTCTTTACCCACCTCTGAAGATCCAGGTTCAAAAAATATTTAACAATCTGTTAAGTATAATAGGGTCTGAATAAATTTTAGTAGAATTAATTTCTTTACCCACTAAGAATATAAAAGAATAACTTACTTCTTGCGTGTAGCTTTCGTCAGTATTCCTTTTATTTGAATGCATCATTATATCTCGAATGCCAATTTTGAACTGAGGAAATAACAAATTGTCGGAGTTTTTATATCCGTGTTCAAGGTCAAACATAAGTCAACCACACCTAACAATTAAAGGTAGCAGACAGATAGGAAATTACTATAGTATAAAGGAGACGAATCACCATACCATGAAAACATCACGCACTTTGAACAGAGATCAGCACGAATTTTCACGGTAGTTGAATCAGGTCATTACACTGTCTGCTTGTATGGCAGGTGTACTGTCCGGTACTTATCATTATAGCTATATGGGGGGACTGTGCGCTCTTAAGCATTGTAGCTATATGGGGGGACTGTGCGCTCTCTTAGATTGAACCATTACTACTGCCCTGAAGGCTATGGGGGATTGTCCTCCTCAAAAAGATAATTTCTATGTGGAAATCAACTACGCTGAACAAAATGGCTATCTCAAAATTTTGATTGGATGTGTTTCGAGAAATGGTGGGCGTGGAAGGGGGTCTTAGTTGACTTCCAATCACTTTCGACTATTAAAAAGGGCACAAGTCACTCCAATTTCCAATTGAATGAGCCCTTTTCGAAGTTTCTACGACAACTTCTTCGATACGAAGTGCCCTGCTCTAAAGGAAAAAAATGGATAATACATCATGCCAACATCGTTCTTATATGCCCCCCGGGCATAACTTAACACCCTTGCCCTGAGGGTTGTAGGGGAGTTTCCTCCTCAAAAACATATTTTCTATCTGGATATCAACGACGCTGAACAAAATGGCTATCTCGAAATTTTGATTGGATGTGTTTGGGGGAATGATGGGCGTGGAGTGGAGGGGGGCTAGTTGCCCTCCAATCACTTTTGACTATTAAAAAGGGCCATAGAGCTCTCGATTTCTAATCGAATGAGCCCCCTTTGAAGTTTTACGATGACCCCTTCCATATGAAGTGCCTTTGGGAAAAAAATAATAATAATGAAACATTGGAGTCGTATGGCCTTTACTATCAAATTAGCCCTCTTTGAACTTAATACGAGCATCCCTTCCATGAGACACATATATGCCCCCAGGGCATAATTTATAACGCCTGCCCCCGGGCCCTGGGGGGTTGTGTCGACACCGGAATTTTTGTTATATGATCTTTGAACTATTTTTAAAAAACTGGCCTTCTTGAAATTGTTGTTGGGTGCATTTTGGAAAAAAGGGTTGGGGGGGGGGGGAAGCTGGCTACCCTCCAATATCCTTTGACGCTTAAAAAGTGAACTAGAAATTTCAATTTCCAATCAAATGAGCCCTCTCTGAAGTTTATACGAGCATTCCTTTCATAAGAACCATATATGCCCCCAGGGCATAAATCATAACCCTTGCCCCTGAAGACTGTGGGGGGAGTATCCTGCTCAAACATATAATTTCCAAAACTTTCAACTACGTTGAACAAAATGGTTATATCAACATTTTGATTGGATGTGTTTGGGGAAATGTTGGGCTTGGAAGGGGTATCAGTTGCCTTAGAATCCCTTTCGACTATTAAAAAGGGAACTAGCCATTTAAATTTCCAATCGAATGAGCCCTTTCTGAAGTTTCTACGACAATGCTATCGATACAGCACCTTATATGCCCCCAGGGCATAACTTTCAACCCTTGCCCTGAGGGCTGTGGGGGACTTGTCATCCTTAAAGACCTAATTTCCAGAACCTAAAATTACGTTTAATAAAATAGCTATCTCAAAATTTTGATTGGATGTGTTTGGGGAAAAGCTGGGCATGAGAGAGGGGTTTGTTGCCCTCCAATCACTTTCGACAAACCCTTGCCCTGAGGGTTGTGGGGGAGTGTCCTCCTCAAAAACATATTTTCTATCTGGAAATAAACTACGCTGAACAAAATGGCTATCTCAACATTTTGATTGGATGTGTTTGGGGGAATGGTGGGCTTGGGGTGGGGGGGGGGTAGTTGCCCTCCAATCACTTTCGACTATTAAAAAGGGCACTAGCCCTTTGAATTTCTAACAGAACGAGCCTTTTTTGAAGTTTCTACGACAACGCCTTCTATAAAAACCTTATATGCTCCCAGGGTATAACTTAAAACCCTTGCGATGAGGGTTGTGGGGGAGTGTTCTCCTTAAAAACATATTTTCTATCCGGAAATCAACTACGCTGAACAAAATGGCTATCTCAAAATTTTGATTGGATGTGTTTGGGGGAATGATGGGCGTGGCGGGGGGGAGGGGCTAGTTGTCCTCCAATCACTTTCGACTATTAAAAGGGCCCTAGAACTCTCGATTTCCAATCGAATGAGTCCTATTTGAAGTGTTTACGATGGCCCCTTCCATATGAAATGCCTCTGGGGAAAAAAATAATAATAATTTTCTATCTGGAAAATCAACTACGCTGAACAAAATGGCAATCTCAACATTTTGATTGGATGTGTTTGGGGGAATGGTGGGCGTGGGGGGGGGGGGGGAATTAGTTGCCTTTCAGTCTCTTTCGACTATTAAAAAGGGCACTAGCCCTTTGAATTTCCAACCGAACGAGCCTTTTTTGAGGTTTCTAAGACAACGCCTTCTATAAAAACCTTATATGCTCCCAGGGTATAACTTAAAACCCTTGCCCTGAGGGTTGTGGGGGAGTGTCCTCCTCAAAAATATATTTTCTATCTGGAAATCAACTACGCTGAACAAAATGGCTATCTCAAAATTTTGATTGGATGTGTTTGGGGTAATGCTGGGGGGGGGGGTAGTTGCCCTCCAATCACTTTCGACTATTAAAAAGGGCACTAGCCCTTTGAATTTTCAATCGAATGAGCCCCTTTTGAAGTTTATACGACGACCCCTTCCATATGAAGTGCCCAGCTCTAAAGGAAAAACATAATAAATAGTACATTGTGCCAACATCGTTCTTATATGCCCTCCGGGCGTAACTTAAAACCCTTGCCCCGAGGGTTGTGGGGAAGTGTCCTCCTCAAAAACATATTTTATATCATGAAATCAACTACGCTGAAAAAAATGGCTATCACAAACGTTTGATTGGTTGTGTTTGGGGAATTGATGGGCGGGGGGGGGCTAGGTGCCCTCCAATCACTTTCGACTATTGAAAAGGGTACTAGCCCTTTAAATTTCCAATCGAATGAGCCTGTTTTGAAGTTTCTACGACAACGCCTTCTATGAAAACCTTATATGCCCCCAGGGCATAACTTAAAACCCTTGCCCTGAGGGTTGTGGGGAGTGACCTCTTCAAAAATATATTTTCTATCTGGAATCAACTACGCTGAACAAAATGGTTATCTCAAAATTTTGATTGGATGTGTTTGGGGAATGATGAGCGTGGGGGGGGGGGCTAATTGCCTTCCAATCCCTTTCGACTATTAAAAAGAGCACTAGCTCTTTGAATTCCCAATCGAGTGAGCCCTTTTTGAATTTTCTACGACAACGCTTTCTATAAAAACCTTATATGCCCCCCCCCAGGGCATAACTTACAACCCTTGCCCTGAGGGCTGTGGGGGAGTGTCCTCCTCAAAAATATATTTACATATTTTCTATCCGGAAATCAACTACGCTGAACTAAATTGGCTATCTCAAAATTTTGATTTGGTGTGTTTGGGGGAATGATCGGCGTGGGGTGGGGTCTAGTTGCCCTCCAATCACTTTCAACCCTTAAAAAGTGCACTAGAATTCTCGATTTCCATTAGGATGAACCCCGTTTGAACTTTTTATGATCACTTCTTCAAGATTAAGTGCCTCTGGAAAGAAAATAATAATAATAATAATAAATAATAAAACATTGGAGCCATATGGCCATTACTATAGGCAACGCTATAGCGTTGCCTCTGATATGTAAAATTCATAAAATTTTATGTTGCCCATTAAAAGATAAGAGCCTGAGATAATTTGCCCATTTTTGAAAAAGGGGGGAAACACCCCCAAAACATCAAGTGATCTTAATATAAATGACACCATCAGAATCAGCATACCAGAGAACTCTACTTTAAAGGTTTCAAGCTTCTGTGTACAAAATTGTGTAATTTTCCTTTTTTTTTTGCCGGAAGAAAGATCACGAATGCGTGTTTATTTGTTTTTTGTTTGTTTGTTTGTTTTCTCCAGGGATGATCGTATCCAATCAGTGATCACAAAAGATCGGGAGATGGCTCATTTGATCGGAAATCAAAAGTTCTATTGCCCTTTTTAAGTGACCAATAATATTGGAGGTCAGCTAGTCCCCCTCCCTCGCTCATTTTTTTCCAAAGTCGCCCGATAAAATTTTGACCTAGCCATTTTTTTTTTCAGCATAATCGAAAAATCTAATAACTATATCTTTGAGGATCACTTGATCCCCTACAGTCCTCAGGGGAAGGGCTGCAAGCTATGATCTTTGCTTATTGTTTACATATAGTATTGGATGTTGGGAAGTATACAGAGTAACAGACCTTTTTTAGGGTTTTTTTTCTGGTAGATAAGGGTGGGAGGGGGTTACATATGATGCACTTTCAATGGAGGTATTTTTCGTGAAGGAAGGGAATTTTTCATGGAGGGGGAGCCAGATTTCCCAGCATTCTTTAGAAAACAATCAGAAATTAAATAAAAAAACAAGTTTTTTCAACTGAAAGTAAGGAGCAACATTAAAACTTAAAACGAATAGAAATTATTACGTATATGAAGAGGTCGCCTTCTCCACAATACCCCGCTCTTTATGCTAAAGGTTCTTTTAGAACTTTTAGAAGAGTTTATTATTCTAATTAGACGGCCTTTGTGATTCAGGAGTCATTTTTAAATAACTGGAACAAAAAATCAAACTTTAGCGTAAAGAGCGAGGCATTGAGGAAAGGATGACCCCTCTCGTATACGTAATAATTTCTGTTCGTTTTAAGTTTTAACGCTCCTCCTTACTTTCAGTTGAATTTTTTTTTATTTAATCTTATATAAGAACTGCTTTGTAGAACATGCAGAAGTCCAGAGAACATCGGGTGCTTTCATTTTAATTAGTGCTAGAACGCTAGAAGGTGAGTTTTTTTTTCCTGACATTGACTTTGCACTGCATGTATTATTCCACAATATGCCTTTCTCATTAAAAAAAAATGACAATTATATTAAAATATCACTGGATGTGACTTTGCAACGAACGAGTTTGCAAAGAAAAAAATGTATCTTCAGTTATATTATTCTCTTCAACATATTGCAAATATCCAATTAAATATGTGGTTTAAGCTACATCAGTTTTTTCTTCAACTCGTAAGGTGAATTCTGAATTTGAAGTGCGTATTTGAGAAACTAATTGATCGCCAAGATCGTCTGTGACGACCGTCTAATTGATTGTCCCCCTGGAAGGACTATCCAGCGGCATCTATAAAATCTCGCCAATTTTACCTTAAGATCTCGTTCAGACTACCTAGCTTTCGTTCAGACTGGGCCAGTAAACCCCATCAGTCTCGAAACGGTTAGGATATTTTGCGTGACTGCTTAGTTTTAATTTTATTTGATTTTTCAATCATGTCTAATATTCGCGCCCCCTTAGACTAGCCCGTGCCTCCCTAGGGAGGCGCGCCTCCCAGTTTGAAAAACGCTGCGAGTACAGACAAATCATGTGTTCACCTTTTATTTATAATATTATGTTACTTTTCTTAATAAAACTAAAAGTAGACTTTATTATTTTTTGGACTCAAAGATAATGTCCAAACTTGACTTGGGGACAGTTTTAACTTTTGTTCTCACTAATCTTTCATGCAAAAAAAAAAGAAAAAAAGAAAAAAAAAATCAATCTTTGCCTACAAATCTATCAAGCTACTCAGTTTGGGTCCCCTTCAAACCCAGGCCGGATGATTCCCCCTTCCTTTCGGTGACCCTGGGCATCCGACTTCTTGTCAAGAAAGGTATTATAGAATTAAAAAGTGGTTAAACTTTTAAAAGATTTAGAGGTAACAATTTTGCCATTTTAATGAATATTAGAGGCTCTGGTGCTGAGGGTGTAACCTATGCTTTTTTTCAAATAGCTTGGAACCGAAATTTTTGTTTCAGTGAAAATTAAGTACTTTCCAAGTAAAACTTCTGTTTGCTAGGAATTTTGTAATATTGATTACGAAAATTGGAAGATAAAATTTTGCAATAAGGGTGACATTTACATAGCTCTGTTTTATTTCTCATCAAATCCATTGATAATTTGAAAGAAGAAAATTCAGTTTACCCAATCATCCTGATCAGTTTTTAAAAGAAACAAAAGGGCTTTGTCTCACAACCAACCATCTTCAATAAAATTTTAAAAAGGATCTAACTTTCCTCATATGGAACTTTCACAATACGTGTGGTATACTTTTTAAATGGCAACATTTGTCCAGCTTAGTGTAAGGATTGTATTGTCATTATGAGTTTTGAGTTCAATAAGGACTAAGCATCAGTGCGAAAATACCATTGCAACTTTATTGCACAGTTCACAACATGCACAACCATTGCACAGTTCACAACTTGGCTTTCGTTCAGGAAGATCTGTGATACCAATCTCCTTGAATCATATGATTACATCACTAAGTTGCTTGATATGGGGCTGCCTGCTGATATGATTCTGCTTGACTTTTCTAAAGCTTTTGACAAAGTTTGTCACAAGTGACTTGCAATTAAATTACGTGCAGTCAAGCTTGAAGAGAAATCCCTACTCAGGCTCCGTCATTTTCTTTATTTGCGATCTCAATGTGTTCAGTTATTTGATGACTCTGGTAATCGTATTCTTTTTTACTCTATACATATTCTGAGTGGAGTTCCTCTAGAAAGTGTTTTGGGTCCTACAAAATTTAATATGTTTATCAATGATCCTCCTTCCATTATCAGCAGTAAATCAACTCTCTATGCAGACGACCTGAAGCTTCTTGGACCAGCCTTGTCATGTGAAGATAATGCGCTTCCACAAAATAATCTTCGACTGCTTGGTCGATGGGCTGAGGCTTGGCTTCTTGAATTTAATGTTGCCAAGTACCATATCATTCACTTTGGCAAACTGAATCCTTGTTGCTCTTCTTTTTCTTAGGCCACCCTAAGAAATAATGAGCAGGATGTTGGTGTCACTATTGGCAATAAACTAAAATTCAGCACTCATGCTAAGAGGTCTGCTGCTGGTGCGAGTTCAAATGTGGGACTGATTAAGCGTACTCTTTCCACCTCTTCCCCTAAAGTCATCAGTCTTGTATATAAGGGACTTCTGCGTCCTATGCTTGAAGTTGGAATGTGTCTTGCCTCCCCAAATTTTAAAAAGGACATTAAAGTTCTTGAAGATGTGCAGAGACGTGCCACCAAAGAGATATTTGGTATGCGGGAGCTTTCCTACCCAGCAAGACTATCAAAGTTGAATCTGCCTACTCTTGTTTACAGGAGAAATAGAGGGGGTGCCATTTTAGCCTATAGGTTAATGAGGGCTAATACCCTCCTAGCATTATTCCCTGTTGTTGGTCCCAACTCAAGAACTAGAGTTCATCACCCTAAACTTGTCAAGCAGTCTACCATATTTAGAGTTTGGACTCAATTCTTTTTATCACGAATTGTCAACAGTTGGAACAAATTATCCGAAGAAACAGTTACTGCTGAATCCGTTGATGTTTTCAAACGAAAGCTGGACGCTGAGGGGTCCTCCAGAGAGTGTAAACTCAATTGGGATGCTACTGATCATGCAACAGCACCTGGTTACTAAAGAACTTTGAAAACAACTCAAGTCATCATTCTGGAGCTCTACAAGGGAAAATCCTTCAAATTGCTCCTAGCTGCAATTTAAGGTAATTTAAGGTAATTTCTGGTTCTACTATTTAACTTAGTTATTCACAAAAAAACATATTTGTTTTTTGGTTTGGTACGTCGGTCGCTCTAATCAAGTTTTCCTATCTTGACAGATTGTAGTTCCAAGGTTTAACTTCCGGAAAGATTTAATAGACTCCAATATTCTAATCTTGGTGCGCAGACCTATCTTTCTATTCCTCCAAACTGTTTTCAACTGGGAAAAAAAAACACCCAGGACCTTGGCTAATTTACTTTTAAGGTCTTCACTGAACCCACTGTCTTTAATAATAATACTACCTAAGTAAGTGGAGCTGTCCACTTGATTGCTCTTCTTGTTACCCAACATCACCTCTTCACCTTCACTTATTTCCAGTCTCCGCGACTTAGTCTTCTTAACAGTAATTTTCAATCCTATTTCTGCACCTTGAACTCTCAGAATCTCCAAAAATTTATCTATTTTGCTAAAATTTGTATCTATGACACTCATATTGTCAGCATAATCTAAGTCTAGGAAAGTTTTACTTCCCCATTTGTTTCCGTGCTCTCCCACAGCCTTTGTTGTGCTCCCTAGGACAAAGTCTATAAAAAAATCCATATAAATGGGGATGTTTCGTTTTTACGTTAGTTTCCTATAGTGTTACCGTATCTGAAAAATCCAAAGTTAACTAACATTTCATCCTTTAGCAGCCAAAACCAGTTTTTGCTCTTTTTCCAAGTTTTGGCCCGAAAGCATTAAGTTGAGTTGAGTCTTGGCTTTATAGAGTCGCCAGCATATAATAATTAAGATTTTATACCAAAAATGAGGAAGACTAAATTGGAACAAGGCCATTCTAAAAGGGAATTCAAGACATTATCCATGCTCTAGGACTTTAGCAATACCCAGATAAGTTCTGACCCCCCCCCCCCAACAGAGGATTGATGCATAAAAATTAAAGCCAATGATGGAACATCTGTTAGATTTTTCTTTTTCTTTTTTTTCGGGGTGGAGGGGGGGGGGGTAAATAATTGAAAAAGCCAAAAAACAAGAGGAGTCTGCGAAATTAAACAGGGGGGGGGGGTATAAAAATCAAGATTTGGAGTGGAAACAGGTCCACACTCCATAAATACACATCTATTGTATAGTTGTTGTACAATAGTGATAATTCTGAGAAAGGTTATTTGCAATTCAGATTTAGTGCTGTTTCTGACCGATGAGGAAACGCACGTTTTGTAATTTTTGGCGCTGACATGAAACATGAGTTTTAAGCCTGTGAAACATTAAATATTTAAATTTGTGGGGCTATGTGTCACTGTTTTGCCGATTTTATTGCGATTTAACTTTGCCAAGAGTCTACTTGGCTAAAAGCAGGTCATTAAAAAAGTGTTAAGTCTGGTTCATGGTTGATCTGAATAGAAAATGTAAATTTTGGTGCAATCCAGCAATCGAAAAAAAAAATTAGAAAATGCACGAGTTAGAACTTGCTCATGAATGGGATGGAAAATGTTGGTTTTTATTTATTTTGTATATATGCATTTTGAACATGACGTAAAATCGACTCTAAATTTTGGGGTTCGATGTGAAGTAATTTGTAAAAATACAAACAACAAGGAATCGCTAAGAAATTTTTGGGAATTATATAACAACTTTAAAAATCATAAGTAGGTGACTGATTCTCAATACCCCTACCCATGCGTAAATGTCTGATTTGCAGATGAACTTCAATTATTTGAACCTCTTTAAAGCCTGATTTTTTCAACCGAATTAAACTTTATAATTACAATATTTTTTTAGTGAATTATCTTCATTATCTCCTGTGGACAAATTAAAAGCTGAACGTTTTGTTTGGATACGTTCAATATCCTATACATTGTGATTATTTTTTTACCCTACGAAACTTGATGGAAAGTTCTAGTATGCACAATTTGAACTATTGAGCCCAGACGCAGACAGCTATTAGCCGCAGGGTCTTTATAACAAGAAATTTTTTTTTTCCAATTTCGACCTTAATTCTGTCGTTTTTGTAATGTTGTTGCTTTATTACTTGTTATAACTTTATTTGCGTTGTGGTCTTTTATTTGGCTATTTTCAAGCATATTAAAGGCATATTGCTTTTTCAGTGTATTTTCTTTGTGAAATTTATTAATTCTCTGAAACGTTAGCTGTTACAATCTCGGTAACTCGACCCCTGTCTTTTAGATCTACTTGCTAAGTCGAATTTTATGAGATCCCGATTATCGATGTTCCATTGTATTTTTAGTATGTCTGTGAATTAGCTTGTATTCAATTATGCGGGACATTAAGAAAAAATCGATAGAATGACAACCCCCTTTTTCCCGATTCTAATAATTAGGGGAGATTCGGTTTTCTGTCTTGGTACAGGATTCGTGACTTGTATTTCTGAAACAGTAACCTTTCTATACTTGAGCGTGCGATATAATAAATGAAAGGGGATTTAGATTCTAGCTGATTCAGTAGGAATGCTTAATTTAATTTTATATTAAATGAGTTAAAATAAATAGTTCTTCGATTCACATTAATATAATAAAAAGAAACGTTCTATGGAGTGTGGCCAGCCCCCACCTTGGCTGGACTAGCTATCTGATTTTCCTTTTATTTCTTGAGTGGGAGCTGAATTTTTTTTTTGAGACGAAAAAAAAACCAGGCTGTTTTCAAGTTATTAATGCTAAAAAATTGGTTATACACAGGTCAATGTATCAAAATGATCATTAGCAGAATCGTTAAAGAAAATATTTAGTTTTTTGAAATCATAAATGAAGAAAGATGTTGAAAATAAAATGTTTTTTGGTTTGTTATTTGGATTATCGGGATTTTTTGTCGCACTATTCCAAAACTCTAAAATTTATGCCAGTATATTTTTAGGTTTTTCCTTATGAATTTTTGTGCAAATATGAACGGAAAATTAAAGTTGTTCCACTTCTGTGTGTGGACGTTTAGCTGCGTTCAATTTGTGACTTGCGCACTTGCACAGATCGTTTGGTCTGGTTATACTGAATGAATAATTTCTATGTCTGTGTCTATTTCTGCTATTTCTGTGTCAATTTTTGGTGTTTTTATTTCTATATAGTGAAATTAACGAAGAGCGTCCCCAGCTTTTGGTCAGTTTGGAAAAAAAAGCTCATTTTGAACACATGTCCGAAAAATTGTTTGGCTGTTTCCGAAAAACATACGCTATACTATAATGGTATATAACGGTTATATGATTACATTGGCTCACCTAAGTGGAGGCTAAGTGGGATTAAGATACTGTAGTGGTGCAGATCTACTGTGGATCTTTTTCGGCTGTCTAGGTTCTTACGGAACACTGAAAACAATAGGCCTATGTCAACTCCTTTAAGTTTTAGTATGCACGCTGGTTTAATTTATAATAAACTTGGTAAAAAAAAAACTTTGTGGAATGCATGCAACATCTACTTATGTGAAACATGGACACTGAAGGTAAATGACAACCGTCGTCTTGCAGCATTTGAAACTAAGTGCCTCCGCCGCATCGGCGGGATCACTTACCTTGATAGAATCTCAAATGTCGAACTTCTCGAGCGCCTTAAAGTACAACCAACAATTCTCATGAAGATCCGGCTCCAACAACTTCGATGGCTCGGTCACGTACAACGGATGAGTCGGTCCCGTCTCCCAAAAATCACCTTCGAAGGCCAAATTCACGGTTCTCGTCCTCATGGTCGTCCCCCAAAAAGGTGGAAGGAAAACATTGATTTAACTACGTATATTAATACAGTTTCAATCACACTACTAGGTTCTCAAGAAAATTCAGTGGAATCTGTTTTATATTTATTCCTTCGCTAACGCCGTTCGAAGAGTGCTGGGGGTGTGGTAGCCTCATAAATATTTGAAGAGCTGTTGAAATATGTAGGAGTAGGAACTAAATTCCTGAAAATGACCTAAATATAAAGATAGTCAAAAATTGCAAACATACTACAATGTTTAATAGCTTTTCTTGTCATAGGTTTTTAGTTTAATAGTAACCAGAGATATTGTTTTCGGAGGGGCTACTATGCCCTTTAAGGGGCCAAGAATTTAGAAAAATATTTACTAAATTAGGCCTAACTCCCTGAAAGATTAGCGAGGGGTTCTCTTGCCCCCCCCCCCCTAAGGAGGAAGTTTTGAATGTGGACCTCTCTCTCCTTAGGGAAATTGGAAAGATATATCCATTTATAGTGTACAGCACATTTGACATTTCAACACTAAATTTGTTTTATGTGAAACTCATCATTTCAATTGCATCCAATGTCTGGGTCGTACCAACTTATCTTTTCAAGGCGTTTTCTAGGATAGCCCTTAATTGTGATGCTTAGGTATCGTGTAAAAAATTTTTTTAAGAATTGTCTGAGGCTCATTAGTACGAACTTTTTCTCGTGCATTCCTTTAAGGAATATTCAGGTCAGGAACTAATAAAGGCCTTTTTGCTTAACTTTCTGTATTTTCAATTAGCCTAAGACTGTTAGATTATAAAAAAAAGACAATTCTTACACCCCTAATTATCGTTGACTGTCTATCTTCAGTTATGCTAAGCATATCCCCCCTGGAAATTCCCTCGGTGGTGAATCCCTTCACTGAACCCTCCCCCACCCACGTGGAGAATTCCCTCCACATACAAAATTGACTAGCCACAGAGAAAGTATGACAAATAAAAATAATGAAGAATATGAGGAATTTTTGAACATTTTACCAATATTCCAAAAATAGGTAGAATATGTGATGTAGATATTCTACATCACATTCAATATGTGATGTAGGTATTGTGATGTAGGTATGTGATGGACGATCTCATGGACGATGTGATGTAGGTATGTGATGTAGGTATTGTGATGTAGGTATGTGAGGTAGATATTCAATATGTGATGTAGGTATTCTATATTAATTATTTTTGCATTTTTACTTATTTTAAGTCTTTTTCGTGTTTTTGGGGGTTGAGTTATCATAGCAGGGTAAGATAAAGTTTAACATTGGGGTTGTGGGGTAATTTTGAACAAAACAGATATCTCACTATTTGATTCGATGTCGTAGGGGTTGGAGGAAAACCGGATAGCAGAAACGGAACTGAGAGGATGGCCGGTACTATCCCATTATCTGGGCCTCTCTAAAAAGTCAAGTTTGGTTAATGCTATTGAAATAAAATAAAATAGGATGAGTATAGAATAGCTTAGAAACACATTTGGGCTATATATTTGCACATTAGGGGGGTGGGGTGGGGTGGGGGGGTAAAGCATTGCATATATTAAATACGTAACCTAACCTAAACCAAGTACCTCCCCCCTCTAAAATCCAAAAAAACACAGTTTAACATTGTATACGCAACGAAAACCTTGCTATCATTGCCTGCTCTACAACAGTTAAGACGTCACAAAACGGGTTTTATCATTGCCTATAGTGATTAAGCCGAGAGGCCCGGATAATGGCATAGAACTGGAAGGCTAATTGCCCTCCAATAGCTCTTGGCCTTTAAAAAGCACACACGAACGGTTTCATATAAATTTCAGGCTAATCGGAAAAATTCGGTGCTTTTTTAGCTCCTTTTGTGAAGGAGGGACCAATTTCAAAGGGGCCATTCATTTGGTCCATTTTGCATATTAGTCCCCTTGGTCCAAGGGCTTAGGGTTGTAGGTTTCAGATTGACCAGGAAAAGGTTTTTGCGGCTCATTTCCGGGCCCCCCAACCCCTCTGCCTTCCCACAGGAAAATTCGAAGAAAAGAAATATTCCGAAAGTTTAACGTCACTGGACTCCCAAGATCAAACATACCCTCCCCGCCCCTTTTCCGCTATAAAACAAAGCCATAAAGAATTGACAGTTCGCATAATCTACTGCCCTCATCCCTGGGGCTCTGGGGGCTATATCATCCTTGTATGCAAGTTTAAGATCGCTTTTGACTTTTTAAAAAGGCACTAGAACTCTCAGTTCCGATTGAATGAGCACCCTACGAAGTTTCTGGAACAACTAGGGGAAGGGGGCAGTCTACCTCTTATACGGAATAAATTCTGATTGTTTTAGGTTTAATGCCACTCCATACTTCTATAATAAAGGCGTAGACCAGAAATATTCCCGGAAATCAAGAAGGAATATATTTCAATTTCTACCTCCCATCCCTTCCCTAGAACTAATTCTATACTTGCCTGAAGGCTCAGTCAGAATTAGGATATTTTTTTTTACAAAAATTCCCTCTTTGAGGTATCTGCCTCCCTCCTGCCTGCAAAATGATCCACCATCCCTACTTCTTTAATAGATGATGTGTACTTACACATTATTGCATACAATTTGATGAAATATGAAGCAAATTAGTTCATTTGCTCCCTGATTCTTAAAAACATTTTGTTTTCAATATTTGCTTAAAAATTTTTTCAGAATTTTTTAATTCTGTCCATTCATGATGGATATGAGACAAAGAGAAGTGTACCCCCCCCCCTATCCCCCTCCCTATATTTTAACTGGTACGCATGGGTACGTCAGAAACAAAATGTGTGAAGAGGAGATCTGTCTTTGATCGAAAATAAAGTAATTTGATTGAATAAAAACATGGAATTGAAGAAAAAAGGGAAGTTATTATACGTTGCCAATTTGAAAACTTTGAAAACACATTGAAAAGACATAGATACATCTTTTTTCCAAGAACACCCTGGGTTTGGTTTACCCTTGTCCAAAAATGTAAATTCTATCTTCTTGAGCATGAAAAAAGCATTTATGTGTCTCTGAGTAAAGGGGGATTATGCAACGATACCCCCAATGTTTGTCAAAGGTATTCATGGGAAAATTGTTGTCCAAAAATATACCTTTTTTTGTTTTTGACCCCTTACCAAGAAAATATCTCTGATCCTCTTTTCGTAAGGGTTAAACCTGTGTTCATCATCTAATGTCCGCTGTGTCATGCTCTTTACAAATCCTATACTTCTAAGATATTAAAGTTAATTTCGTTGTGATGAGCGAATTTTTTTTTATCGCTGGCTTTTTACTCATATTGATTGCACCTTTTGTGTTTTTGAGCCCCACCAAGGAAAACATCTCTTATCCTCTCTGCAAGGGTTAAACCTGTGTTCGTCCACGAATGTCCACTCTGTCTTGCTCTTTACAAATCGTATACTTTTGAGATGTCAAAAAGATTATATTGACATGTTTATGATTTCTTTTTTCGATCGCTGGATTATTATTCATATTCATTACCAACAGAAACGTTTAAAAATTAGTATTTTTGTTTTTCGAAATAGAAGTTGAACTTTTTCGAATTACAGGGCCTGGACGCAGTGATTTTGTTATGTTCTACCAGTCTAACTCTCCATTTTATGCCCTAGATAAATTTACTATATATTTATTTCTTTTTATAGGAATGTACCATTTACACTGAGTAGTGATGACGAAGAATTCAACTATGATTAGTTCCAAAGAATATTATTTGTTTTCAATAGCTTGAAAAGGAGAGTATGATGTCTGACTTAGTGGTAAGCAAATTTTTCACTCAAAGTGAAGATTAATAATACAGAAATAAAAATTGTGTTTAAGTTGAGAATTCAAGATGTATGGCGGTACATTCATATAAAGCATTGACTACTATCCATTCCAATTGTTGTTGTTTCAAGGGATTTTGTTTATGAGTAGAAGCATAAATGGTGAATAAACTAAATCACTTACATTAAATCCCGAAAGACTATATTTTTACATTTCTTCATGCTTTTAAATCCCTAACACTCATCTCTGGTTTTATTCTTTCTAAGCATCCCTGAAATTCTTGCCCTCCTCCTTTAAATGATTCTTATTATTCAAAATTCTCTTGAGAATGCCCAAAAGTTCAACAACTTACTATAAATCATCCTTCGTTTAGCCACCTAAAAAGTAAAATTCCCTTTGGGACGTACGTAGCAGATCGGTAATCACGGCTCGTACAGGTAAAAGAAGAGAACCGTTCAAATTTACGATGACCACAGGTACAAAGACCAAAAGATAGCCAACCGTTAATATATAATTCATATAAAAATATTTATTTTTATAATTCATTAAATATATATTCAGCTGGCAGGGAATCAGCCATATTCTCAGAAATTTTGTTTGAACGAAGGAGCAAATAAAAAAACATAGGGAAACTCCCCCCTCTGCTTGTGTAACGGTCGAAGTGAGGTATATTTGTAGGCTATGTGGAAACCCGGAAAGCTAAGTTGCAACATAAACTAGTTACCAATTTGGAACGAAAATAGGATCTCCTGTTTAAAAATTTATTAGACGAATGAAGTTTTTGTATTAAAAAGTTACTATTTTTCATTCCTTCCTAATGGAAAAAATTTTAAATCAAGACCCTGCAAAAACTTGCTTCTATAAATGACTGACTTGTGAATAAGTTTCTCTCTTGAAAACTTAGAGAGCTCTCTTCTTGAAATTTTGCTGTTGCGAGAATAACACTGCTGCGGTTAACGTAGGAAATGAGGTTAGCAGCTGGTTTCGTACTAAATCAGGAGTTAAGCAGGATTGTGTTCTACCTCCCTGTATATCGATCATTTTGATGTACTTTGTCTTAAGGAGCACATGAAAGGCAATGGGAGAACACGGAATCAAATGGGGAGGAAAAACCTCCTTGGATAGACTATGCTGATGAGTTCAGAGTGCTAGAATAGGGTTGAAAATTAATTTTAGGAAGACTAAGTCACTAAGGCTAGGAATAAGTGAAGATAAAAAGGTGACGTTGGGTAACAAAAACATTGACCAGGTGGACAGCTTCACTTACCTTGGTAGTATTATTAGTAAAGACGGAGAGTTTCGGTTACTATTGAGCCGAGTTGCCCGTTACCACGAACTGTTTGAATATTAGTAAAGATGGTGGGAGTAGTGAAGATGTTAGAAGTAGAATAGCTAAGGCTCAGGGTGTTTTTTCACAGTTGGAAAAAGTTTGGAAGAAGAGGAAGATAGGTCTGCAAACCACGATTAGAATATTGGAAGCTAGAGTTATGACAGTGGTCAAATAGGGTTCTGAAGCATGGTCGCTCCGAAAAGTGGATGAAGATTTGTTAGATGTTTTTCAGAGAAATTGTCTACGGATTGTTCCGGGTACCTTGCTGACTGACCGTATTTCAAACACTAGGTTGGACGAAAAGTGCGGTTCAATCCCACTTTCTAGGGCTATAATGAGAGAAAGGCTGAGATGGCTTGGGTACATTCTACGGATAAAGAATGACAGATTGCCGAAGATTGTTCTTTTTGGCCGACCGTCTAGGGCTAAACCGAAAGCAGGTCGTCCGCGGTAGGGGTGGGAGGATGTCATAAAGCAGATTTAAGGGGAATGGGAACTTCCTGGGAGGGTATAAAGAGGGAGGCATTGAATAGATTGGGATGGAGGAGGAGTGCGCGTAGATGTGTTAGTCGCAGGTGGCTTGATGCTGCGGTGAGTTATTAGTAGTAGTAGCTCTGTAATAAAAGCTCTGTAGGTTGTATAGCAATAAAATTTCCCACTAGACCGAGTTGAAAAGAGAGAAAAATAGAGAAAATAGCGAGGATGGATGAGCAAAAAGGAGAAATTCTGAGAACGAACAAAGAGCCAGAGCATGTAAATGTCTCTATATGTCTCATAATGTCTCTATAATAGTCTTAGTAGCAGTGGCATCATTATTAGCAGTATGCACATAGCACCTTTGGTTTTTCTTTAACATCTCCTTCAATACACGATGAAAGTTTCAACTTAATCCTGCCTATGATTAGATTGAGAAAATAGAAGAAAATGTATAAAGAAGAAAAGTTGGCACCGCATCGCTCGAATAACTATTAACGGTTTATGCACGAAAGGAGAACTTAGTATTGTTTTTGTTGGCAAACGCTACAATTTTGAATTTGATGGGGAAACGGTTGGAATGTTGAAATAGGCCTAGTCAGAATGTACTCAATAGGTGGAAGTAAAGATGATATGGGGGGTGTTCCAACCTTTCACTTTGGGAATTTTGGTTGTCATGGTGAGTGAAGTATTATATGGATGGAACACTTATAATAGTTTTTAATTTTAAGTCAACAGATTTTGATTCAGCTAACCATACTAAAACCACCGGACAAGTTAAAATCCATCAATACTTAAAATTGAAAGGTAATGTGTAAATTCTTTTCTACTTTTGCGGATAAGCCAATTGTTACTATTACTTACCATACTTAGAAACTATGGCAAACTGTGGTTGATTATGGTAAGTTAATTGAAACGGAAATAGTAAAAAGAATGGAGCCAAATGCTTAAGAATTTGAAAGGTGACAAAGATTATGGTAAATCATAATAGAAATAATTTACAGAGTGGGACGGCTCCAAAGTTTACATTTATATTTTCCAGCGAGCCAGGAAATTCGAAAGAATCAGAGCGAATAACGAACTATACGATTTTTTTTATCAAGGAAAACAACTAGATATCGTTGTATTATAAGTCATTACATGGAGGGCTTGGTCAAGGAGCATGGGAAATGGTAAGAGAGGAGATTCAAGTTTGTCTCTGAGAAAAGAAGAAACAAAGTGATGCTATTTAATCGTGCTAAGCAAAATCATCAAGCCAATTACTGAAACCTAAATAAAAATATTAGTTGTGTTTTTTTGCTTTTGCTTTCCTTAGGGCCGAAGATAAGATAACCACTTTTTTTCAAAAGGTCATATTAGGTGTGGTTCTAGGCGTTTACCCCCCCCCCCCCATGAAAAATTGGGTTTTCCAAATTTGAGAATTTTATTTGAGTTGCTTTTTTTTGTTTTTTTCGTTCAGAAGTGCTAAGGAAAGGAAAAAAAGGAATTTATACACCATAAGTATGTTAAAAACTTAGATAAAAAACACAAATCTATTTTTTTTGAAAATACTTCCAGATGAACTTCTGCAATTTCTGGCAGTAGTGGGTGCCAAATTTAAAAAAAAAGAAGAAAAAAATGTAGGCAAAAAATCAAAATTAAGCTAAAAACATATGGCCATAAAAATTTTAAGAAGGTTTATCTCCATTGAAAGCATAGTTGGCTTTGGAAACCCACAAATTCTTATTGTTTAAGTTTTTACGGACAAAAGCGTTGTCAAATTCTACGAGTTAGTTTTTCTTATCTTCCAAGCATAAAACTACCACAAATCACCATTAATAAATAAATGAAACCCAAAACAAACAGAAATTACAATAAATAAATTAATCAAACTCAAAACAAGTAAAAATTAAAAGGAGTAAGGCTGATAACTCACATGTCTTCTCAAGACCAGAACATGATTTGCACTTCATTAAAAAAATAAAATAAAAAAATAACCGTAGATTTTCAGTTTAATATACATATTCTGATATTTATTCCTCAAAGTCCTAATCGGTTATTTATTGTAATTTCTGTTTGTTTTGGGTTTAATTTGTTTTTTGATGGTGATTTGTGGTAGTTTTAAGCTTGGAAAATTATTTGAATTCATTTCTACCCATTTCTGGCTTAATGGAGCTCTACTTTTCTTTGACTAACTTTTTTCGTGGGGAAAGTTTTTTAAATTAATTTCTGTTTGTTTTTTATTGACATTAATTAAAAAAAAACTTTTTCCACAAAATAATTTTTTCAAAGAAAATTAAAGAACTCCTTTAAACTAAAAACGAGCAAAAATAGAATCAAATAATTTACCAAGCGCAAAACTACCACAAATCAGCATCAATAAATAAATTAAACCCAAAAACGAACAGAAATTACGATAAATAACCGAGTCAGACTCGAAACGAGCAAAAATTAACATGAGTGGGGCTCAAAACCCCTATGCCTTCCCAAGGCCAAAACATAATTTGCACTTTACTGAAAAAAATATAAATGAGTGTGCATTGTCAGTTTTGCCAATATTTATTCCTTAAAATGTTAATAATGTTTGATCTATTAAAATTATAAAAGTGAAAACATTTAATTTTTTTTGTTGACACAACCCCAGTGCCCCAGGGCACTGGGGGGTTGTGTCAACCCTAGAGGCATTGTTATATGTATTTTGGAATATTTTGAACAAATCGCTGTCTTTAAATTTCAATCAGATGCGTTTGGTGAAAAGAGGGGTAGTCGGTGGAGGGGGGGGGGGAGCTAGTTGCCCTCCATCACTTTTGACTCTTAGAAGGGAGCTAGAACTTTTAATCTTCAACCAGATGAGCCTCCTCTAAAGTTAAAAATAACCATCCCTTCCATAAAAACCTTAAATCCCTCCGGTTTATACATTATAACCCTTGCCCCCAGGCTGTGGCAGTTTTTTTCAACCCCAAATATCTTGTTATAAGCTATTTGGACTATTTTGAATAAAATGGCTATCTCAAAATGTCTATTAGATGCATTCCGGCAAAATACGATGTATGTGTGTGTGGGGGGGGGGGGCTTCTCTCCGATCACTTTGATCACTGAATATCAATCCAATGATCTCCCTCCAAAGTTTATACGATCACGCTTTCTATAAAAACCTCATATGCTCCCAGGGCATAACTTACAACCTTGTCCTGAGGGCTGTGGCGGGGGGGGTTGTCATCCCCAAAGACATAACTTCCGGACCTTTCAACCACGCTGAACAAAATAGCTATCTTAAAATTTTGATCAGAAGTGATTTTGGAAATGATGGGCGTGGGGAGGGGGCTATTTGCCCTCCAATCACATTTTGACTATTAAAAAGGGCACTAGCGCTCTTAATATCCAATCTAATGAGCCTTTTTTGAAGTTTCTACGACAAATCCTTCTGTGCAAAGTGCCCTGGGTAAAAAAATAATAAATGATACATTGCGCCAACATCGTTCTTTACTTAGGTAGCGCTATTGCGCTGCCTATGATAGTCTTTTGCATGGATTTTTTTTAATCTTTTTTGTTTTTTTTTTCTATTAGACTCCAATATTTTCTATTTTTCTATATACTCCACGGGGCGTATTCTCCGGGGGGGGGGGGGGGCGAAGGGAAAGCGCCGGCCGCCATTAGGTATATTCGTGTGCATTTTGATTACCTAGCCTCTGTTCGCGGACTAATCTAGTCTTAGCTGTATATAGTTCAGGAAGAACTACTGCTTACTTTCAGATATATCAGGATGGATCCAATAAAACTTACACCTTAAATGAAGGTTTAAATTTTTGAAGGTATCAATTTAATTGAAGGTTTAATTGAACAGAATCCAATTTCTCTTCTATTGAAATTTAGCGCGTTTTCGATTTTCCAGTTTTACTTGGTAACGGACAACGGTCCACTGTCACTGACGTTTCTGGTTTCAGTGCCTATAAAACTGATGCTAGAACGCTTGAGTTGGCTCTGTTATCAGTCTTCCAGACTCTTCAGGCTGAATCTTACAAGGGATAAATCCAAAACAGTAACTTCTAAGACAGAGGCACCCAAGCGATTGAGAAGTATGATAGCTTCTGGTAGATTGTATATGGTTCTTCTAATTAGTGGTAGATTTTTCTTAGTCTTTTTTCAGAGGGTGCAAATCTTTTAAGCATGAGAATGTAGAAGCGGTCCCAATATAATGAAACCGGGTGGTCCTTGTCGGCCAACCGTCTAGAGCCAGGCGAGAACCATACCATCATAGAATGGGGTGGGAGGATGTAAGGAAAGATCTAGGGGAAATGGGAATCTCTTGGGAGGGTGTAAACAGGGAGGTTTTAAATAGATTGGGATGGAGGTGGAGCGTGTGTAGCTGAGTTGACCTTAGGTGACTTTGTGCTGCAGTGAGTTGTTAGTTGTAGTAGTATTAGTGATTTTTATTATCGATATAATTTTTAATAGTAGATATGGAAGCTACCCAGTCTGTTATTAGTTTATTAGTGACACATAAATGTATGATGGAATTTTTAGGAAAAAACTAGTTTAAGATTTTGGTTAAATCCAGTTCTGAATACTGGCTTAACCTTTATTATGAACGGATTTGGATGATTGAATTGGTTTTGAAATTTACTATTAGCTGAACCTAAGTATTGTAGAAATCTCATTGTGAATGGGCCTTAAGGCCTACCATAGCTAGTCATACAAGAATATTGTTTTCAAGTTTAAATCAGTTTTCTTTTACATTTTAGACTGACAATGGAACACATATATCTTTAAATGAAGTTTAACATAGATATTATTCGTCTGAGGAAAACTATGTATTTATTGTGGACAGGTCAGCTCATGAATATGGATTCGTTGGACGAGATTGTGGCTGTAAATGATGATTATGATGATGGAGGATCGCTTTTTGACGAATCTGAATTTCGGAAGGAGCTTCTTACGGATGTAAGTGTGAACTAATTTGTAATGTCTTGCTCCAAGTTTAACAGAGTAAACAATTAAAATGTTCACACAAAATGTAAATGACTAATTAGTAGGCTTGAAATAACCAACATGTGAGGGAAATTTGAAGGTTTTTCTAGACGTCTATTTTTTTAAAACAAGGTTCATTTTTACGATCAAATAAACACATTTTGGTCAATTTTGGCAAGTTTTCCACAAAGTTATCCAGTTTTAGGCGTCATTCTGCATAAATTCAACCTTTCTTCACTGAGTCCGCATTGCTTTCATACATTTTTAGGTGATTTTTTTGTTGCGTCGCTATGATGTTTGCAATAGTCTTTTTTCATTACTTTCTTAGTAAAAACTGTTTGTAAATAAAAGAAATGAACTTTTGAGAAGTTTTTATTAGAGGTAAAATATATTAAAAAAATATAAGAAGTTACAAAAAGTTTTTAAAGTTGCCTTAAAGATGATTTTCATTACCACCACCTCCATCCTTGGCTTCACCCTTTTCATCAATAACACGCTGTAACCAAATATTTTTTATAGTCAATATAGTCAAAATATAGACCTCTAGGCAAATATGATGATAACCTTTAATTCATTCTCATACTAAATAACTTTGCTCAATTTATTATTCATGTTTTAAAACTCATATTTGAATTCATTGTAAATAATTACTTATATTGCGTGTTGATTATACTTGACTTCTTTCAAATGTCCATGAGAAAAGTGATTCATCATTGTACTTCCTGTAGTTATTTTGTTGAATAATATTTATGAAAATATTTTTATAATTTATTGCTCATAGTTGATTTTGTATAATTATAATAATTTTGTTCATAATTGAAAGATTTTTCCGTTGCTTTTATGTTTGAAAGTCGCGTACTTGTTTATTGACACATTTAATTTCTAAAAAGAATTTATTAATAAAACAATTTTATTCCTATCGAGCTCTGAATCCATCTATTTTTTAAGGTGTCGTATCTTATGAATAGGAATCCAAGAACGAAAATATGGTTTCCTTAATCTCTGTTTAATCTCCAAAAAATAACACAAATAAAACAAATTTTATTCCCATCGAACTCCAAATAACTTTCCCATCTGTTTTATGGGTTGCCAGAATCTATGTACGAGGCTTGTTTTTAGTTAAGGTCCGTTTGATTATAACGACACAACGAATGATTATTTGAAAAAAAAGTAAATTTATTTTCAAAAAGTACATACTTTATTTTCAAAAAGTATATACTTTATTTTCAAAAAGTGCGTACTTTATTTTCAAAAAGTACATACTTTATTTTCAAAAAGTACATACTTTATTTTCAAAAAGTACATACTTTATTTTCAAAAAGTACATACTTTATTTTAAAAAGGACATACTCTATTTTCAAAAATTACATACTTTACTCTATTTAACAGTATAGTTGCCAAGTTTGTTGTAACACTAATCATACCTCTCAACTAATTTTAAAGTAACCTCTGTATAAAAACTTGCCGCCTGTTCCGCTGACCAGGAATTCACTTCCGTTTTTACGTCGTCATCATCATTGTAACGTTTGTCCTTGAGGTGTTGTTTGAGGAGGAGAAATGGATGGTAATCACTCGACGCAAGATCAGGAATGTATTGTGGGTGATCTAAAACTTCCCAGCCAAAACTGTCCAACAAATTACGGGTCTGACCAGCAGTGTGAGGTCTCGCATTGTCATGAAGAAGGACAATTTCCTTTGTCAGCATGCCATTTTTTTTTTTTTTTTTTTTTTTTTTTTCTATCGCTCTGCGGATCTTTCTGGGGGTTAGGTAGTATGCTTCTGGATTCATAGTGGTTCCTCCGTTGCATGAAGTCTACCAAAAAAACACCATGCCTATGCCCAAACACTGACGCCATGATTTTGCGCTGGGACAGAGGATGTTCGGCCTTCAAATTTTCAGGGGAGTGTGTGTGTTTCCATTCCATGTTCTGTTGTCTCGATTTGGGTGTGATATGCGAAACCCATGTTTCGTCTCAGTTCAACCGGTTGCCACCTCAGTGACAACCGTTAAAAAGATGACGAAGCCGTAAAAATAGCAGTGAACTCTTAGTTCTTGGAGCTGGCCGCAAGTTCTTATAAAGACGTTTCTTTAAAACTAGTTGAGAGGTATGATAAGTGTTTCAAAAAACTTGGTAACTATGCCGAAAAGTAGAGTAAAGTATGCACTTTCTGAAAATAAATTTAGTTTTTTTTAATAATTTTTGTTGTGTGCTTATGTTTAAACGGCCCTTAATTAAAAAACACGCCTCGTAGAAGAACCCGAGAACTATCCAGTAGTGGTCTTAATATCTATTTAATCGTTGAAAGATAACATTAATGAAAAAAAGCTTTATCACTATTGAGCCGTGACTAATTTTCAGTAGACAATTTTAATCTAGTCTTTTCTGATAAATGTTTAAGAGCAATCTTCATGCTCAAGTACGCCAGCAAATACCATAAATTGTTAGATATATCCCAGCAGATGATTGAAAATGAAATAGAACTTTGGCAATTTAGTTTTTGAAGAGTTTGTATGGCCTTGGATTATTATTATTATTTCCTTTTTATAGCTTGAACAAAGAGATCACAGACTTGAAAATTTTAGCTTGATCTTTGGCAGCTTAGCTGCACAGAACCTTGTCTAATCTAAGTTAAGCAATTATAAACCAGTATAACGCTACTCAGCACAATCAGAACTGCTATTTCATTTTTATTTGGGGAAGAAGTGTAGAGTCAAAAATTTATCTCTTGAGGGAGAGCTGAAAATTCAATAAGTTTCCTGTTTTTGTCCGATTTCCATAATTTTTCCTTTCTCTCGTTTTTAGGTGTAGTTTAGGAGTGTTTGAATCCTGGGACTGGGGTACTTCCCCCTTCTTGGAGTCCCAGTCCTTTGTTTATAAATTACTTTTTATCTTTATATTGATATTGATCAATGATTTCTTTTTCTGTTGTTTCTCCTGTAAATTTGTTGACTCATTTGATTGAGATATTTTCTAAATAAAATAAAGGTTAGCCTTTAGTGCAAAAAGTGAAATTGTAGAAAACACTTGAACATACTAGCGATTAGAATACGATAAAATCAAGGCGGGAACAAGTTTGATGTTCATTCATGAACTAATTGGATATTTTTTGTGTTCCAGTTGATGGATTTTTGCTTAAACCTTACTTTCAGTAATTGACAATGCTACAAGTAACAACGTAGTAATTCTGATGGAGAGCAGAAAAAATAGAAAATGACTTTAGGGCCGTAAGTTCCAAACAACTCCCTCTTTCCAGTTAGAAATTGATCAGAATTAGTTATGGTAGCTATGTAAAAGAAACGTGAATAGTTTCCCGACTGAATTTGCGCATTCCGTCGAGATTTCTCTATGGCCTATTTCTCTGATGCAATGCTATCTTAAACGTAATACAGTAGATGGCATATATATATAATGAAATTAAAAATAAAGTGGATGCATTTAGGCTAAGATAATAGACAACAAGCCGTAGACTATTTGACGAATTCTGGGTGGGTCCTAAAAATCAATTATCATTAACCGTAATTAATTGCTTATTTTTATTCAAAACACAATGTAGAAACAAAAAAGTTACCATTCTCATTATTTACAATGACTGAAGAGATTCGAGTGTTTGACCCTTTTGCTATTTATGAACATTGAGACAAAACTGAGCATACTCTACTGGGATCCTCGGATAACAACTGGACTCTGATTTAAGAATATTCTAGGGAAATATTGGCTTCAGCCAACCGTTGTTTGACCCCACATGGTTCGGTGGGTATTACGGACACTTGCCAATTTTATAAAGAAAAGATAATAGCAGGTCGTCGAAAAAAGCTCGGAAAAAGTATAACATTTAAAAAGAAAAAATAATCTTCGCCGTATTGCTATTACAGCTAATATTATACAGAGAGCTCACTGCAGCATCTAGACGCCTATACCCGACACTGCCGAATATATTCCTCCTTCATCTCAATCTGTTCAGAGCTTCAATTTTTACTCCCTCCCGCGATCTTACGACTTCTTTGAAACACCAGTCGAGGATATCCTTCTTTTCGGTTGGTCCCAGAAGGATTGTAAAAAAGCATGATTTTTACATTCAATCATCCTTCAACCGATCGACCGACTCATCCTTGACCTGGAAAAAATAACACAGTACACCAAGGCCGTACTCGGATTTTTTTCGGGGGGGGGGGGGAGGGTTTGCACAAAAAAAACGCACAAAAATTTGTTTATATCCATTTTTGTTACGTTTTTACGAGTCAGGCAAATAGTTTGGGGGGGGGGGGGCTTAAACCCTTCTATTTCATTTTTTTTTTTTCAGAAAATTTGTTGGTGTGAAATTCTACTTCTTTTTTAATGATCTGTTCTGTTCATAAGGGAGGATTAAAAGAGGATAAAAGAGGATTTTTTATCAAAGCTTTTATCGCATCATCACTTTCTATTCAAAATCCTCGTTGTTATGACCTCATAGTCTACTGTTCCTTTTTAGAATCTGTTGGTATAAATTTAAGGATAAGACCAATTCAGCGTTCAATGAGCATACTGTAACTGATTTTTGAATGAATGAATGGTTTTTATTTACCATCATAAATAACACAAGGTTACACAACGGAGTATTGAAAAAAAAAGAAAAAAAAAGAGAAAAAGAACACGCAATAAGAGAAACAACAGGACTTCAATAAAAATCTATGTACAGCATACTAAACTCTTATTAAAAATAGCCTACGATAGCTTGGTACATATCATGATCAGGAGTGAGCGAACACCGAAATCAGACGATTCGCTCAGTAGCTGCAGTAGTCAGGTCCACAACACTGTAATTTTTCGAAACTTTTGAGTTTCTCTCCCACGGCGGAACACTCAAAAGATACTTTGCATACTTATAGTAAACCCGACGGACTGAGCACTTATCTGTTTCGGTGAAAAGAGACCCAACCGATGAGAGTGACAGAATATGCGGGATAACAAACACGGATTAGAGCCTTCCGAATATGCGGCGGTCATACAAACGTTAGCAGGGTAGAAGTAGTCCGTATGCTTTGCGTGCCTTTTCTGAAAAATGCTCAACCAGTGCTTCACGAGTAAAACGCAGATCTGAAGCGATCGGCAGTCCAAGGTAAGTGAGAGATGGCTTTGAGCTCACCGCAGAATCGCCTAGGAGCACGCTAATCGGGGTCGAATCTAAAAACAACTATTTCACTTTTGGCAGCATTAAAAGCTAGCCCAATCTTAGCATATTCATCACTCAATATATTGTAGTTATCCTCAACCCTTGAAACAGACCTACTTGCGTTAAGTATATCATCAGCGTAATTGATGAGCGACATGTCTATACCTAGATATATGCAGCACGTTTTGGCAGATTCTTGAGGGACGATAATACTGTTGTTGTATAGAGGAGGGGAAGTAATGGAGCCTTGCCGGATACCTTTACGGACAGGTATAACTACGGTGGATATCACCATACCGCGATGAGTGGGGACTTTAATCTTCACTCTCAGTCTCCTATACATGCTCCTCCATACAACGACAACCGAACGGTCAACTCCGCGTTTACAAGCAGAACTAAGTATATGTGCGTGGATACCGGAGTCGAATGCTCTACGCACATCGTGGCTTGCTAGAACAAGTGTATCATTATTATCGTGAGCACTGAGCAAAAGATTAGCTATCAACGAATGAACAGGCTCGCGACTAGTACCACTCTTAAACCCGAATTGCGAATCGGGAGTATAACAAGCTTCACTTAGGTCATCAAAAACAAGCATTTCCATGAGTTTGCAGAATACTGGCGCAACAGTTATCGGGTGGTATGATGAACAGTTCCTGGGATCATTCCCTTTTTTGAGAACTGGTGTAACGACGCCAACACAGAAAACATCGGGGACAAGACCGCAGTTAAAGATCATCTGGTACATAAGAGCAAGGTGATTTAACACATTGTCACCCCCAATAGCCAGATGCATTCCACAAATATTATCATCACCTCGAGAATACTTCTTTTTCAGTTTAGATAGCATATGACGGATACTAGAGACAGTAACAACGAACCCGACACTTCTTTCATTTGACGCTAGGAGGGAGTCGAGCTCTTTTTCGAACTCTTCCTCGAGAGCCTTGTTCGGCGGTGAGATTTCGGTGGTGAAATATTTATTCCAATCACTTCCACTTGGCAAAATTTCTTCTTTGCGAGATTTCGGACTCCTTTTCTTTTTAATATACTTCCAGACTGCATTTGGGTCACCTTCAAGCACTTTGCAATTTTGGTCCATTAAGTCGGTTCGGCGTTTAGCAAGGGTCTTGGCGACCTTTCACTTAGTATATAGCCTGATATCATTCAAGACACCTTGACGAGGGCGCCCGCACTCGTTCCATAGTGTATACCAGAATTTAGATCGACTACAAGACTCGGACAACTGTACATTCTGAAACCACTGTGGATTTTCACTTCCGATTCGAACTTTTCGTGTCGGAACTGCAGCCTTTTCGGCAGAGCGTAGGGCATGTGTAATTTCTGCACAGTAATTGTTCAGGAGTATCTGCTTCTCATTATTGGGAACAGGCAAACCTTGCTGAAGCAGTTGAAATGAGACCTTTGTCTTTTCAAGTATATTATCATACACTGACTTGAAAAGGGCAGAGTCGGGATTTCCCCACTTAGATAATACAACCCATTTAGGGTGACATACATCGGGCGAGTAAGTTTATTAGTGACATAGACCATATTTGAGATAGGTATGTGGTTGGAAGCACAGATGCTTAATTTTACCCTACATTTTCCGTTTGTCTTCACATCTGCAGAGCACAGCATTGAGTCAAGGGATGATACAGAGCCGGAGTTATGTACATACGTGTAGTCCAGGTCATTTTCAAGTACACGGAGACTTTCACAGGAAGCTACCAGATCCTGAGTTCTTGGGCTGTTGTCGCACAGGTTAGAGTTCATGTATCCGGTTACAATGCATGACAGTTTTTGCGTAACACATCCGTCAACTGCTCCACAAATCTGTCCACAAGCAATATTGAATCTTGCAATAGATTCATCGTCACGATAATCCGTGGGTATATAGACACAGAATAGAGCTGTATCAGCAATTCGGACACCGACGAAGAAATCAGACTGCTTGTACAAGGAAGGATTAAGACTTCTGCGTACCAGTATTGAAATACCACCAGAGGGTCTACCTCTGCCAGAACGCTTTGCAGGAACACTGAATACGCTGGAACTGTCATTGACCTCAAGAAGCTGAAGTCCTTCTGTTGTAAGAAAGTGCTCCTGTAGACAGACTACGTCATATTCTAGTACTAATTGCTCAACCAGAGGTAGTTTACCAAGAACTCCACCATTCATGTTCCATGATACAACTTTGAGTTCAAGATTATTCATTGTTTTAAAACTTTCTGTGCTTCAGGGCATTTAAAACTGTAACAGGGATGGTTTGTCGAACCACATAGAGTACATTTGAGGGGGTTCTGGCAGGGATTGTCCTTTGAGCTGGAGTGTTTTTCCAGCACAACGGGAGCACTTTGGCGGATTTGGATATGCCATTGCTGCGTGGCCGAAGCATTGATACTTGTAGCACTGGATTGGCATAAATTTGTATTCGTGAATGGGCAGCCGCTCATACCCAATCACGGGGGGAGACTTGATTGCACTTTGTAGGTCTTCACGTGAATCAAACTTCAGTTTGAATGATCTGGTTTTGCCTATTCCAGAAGCTTCGACACATTTCGACACTAAACTGCGTAAGTCCTCTTCTGAAATACTAGCAGGGACGTGGCAAATTATCCCGAAGAAAGAGGGGCTTTTTACTCTCGCGACAACGGAATTATCAGTACTGGTAATAGCCTGTGCAATGGAATCGGCGGTCGCTTTGTCTTTAACGAGAACGCTCCAAGCACTCTTACGAGGCCGCAGTTCGACGATGTCATTGCTTGTCTGTCCGCAAAGTCCAATTAAATAGTATTTACGTGATTCGGGATCAGTCAGTCCTTGGGGCAGATTTTTGAGAACTATGGCGGAAGTCTGTTTATGCTTTCCGTTATTCTCGCGTGACTGATAGGAATTACGCAGCTGGTACTCAGACTCAACGAATCTGTCAAACTCTCGGTAAAGCTCTCCCACTTTTCTCGTCAAAGTTGCACTTATTTCGCCTGGAATAATCGGTACGTCATCAGGTTGGTATAATACGAACCGCGGGAGCGAAATGTTTTTTTCGTCACACATCTTAAAAACTTTCATTATGTCATTGACATCATCCGAACTTTTGTCTCTTGCAGTCACTAATCACCTTTTTCGCTTCCAATATATCCGCATCGGAGAAATGTGATATCGCACTTTTGACAATACTGTCTATCGGGTTTCCAGCCTTCATCGCCCGCTCAACAAAGTTCAGTACAGCATTTAACACAAGCTTCACGCTCGCCATTTTGCTACGGAATGATATTACGCAATCCGCGAGCGCTGAATAAATACAAGCAGAATGAAGGAACCTAGGAACAAGGGAAGTGGAAGGACCCCCTCAACTGTCCCCCGCAATTTACAGGTAACTTAATACCGGCGGGTACAATACGTCGCTTGCGGGAGGTTCCTTCCCCTCTTCTGCTAGTTCCCAGTACGCTTCTTAACAATGAGAAATCAAAAAATGGCACAATAAAGAATTGAAACTATAGATGGCGTGCCAATCTACCCGCGAAAAAAGATGGCGTTGGTGAAAATACCCAGTGAAAAGGGCTTATTCTAACAATTGGAGAAGGTCAAACATACACTATTTGACAAAAAATCTATCTTTGGAGGGTAAACAACAACAGGAAAAGACCTCAAAATAATTCAGAAACTTTTTCCAAGTTTTTTGGCGTTCAGCACCAAATTGCAATCGTTGAATTGCGTTCAAAAGTATTTATTGAAAACTACTGCAATTAATTATTTGCTTATTGTGCTTCAGAGCTCAATAAACTTCTATTTGTCCTTTTACAGATCGAAAATTCTTGGAATATTTATCTGTTAGTGTAAGCTAACAATGCTCCTAAACATAAAAGTACACTAGAACACTAAATCTTCTATGTACCTTTTAGTTTCTATAATATAGATACTTTATATTACAGATAGAAACTATCTATATTATAGATAGTTTCTATAATATAGATAATTAAATCATCTATGTAGCTTTTTAGTTACTTTTTCTCTTTTGTTTTTCTTATGTATTTAATGTGTGTTATATGTCTTATGTGTAACGATTTGGCATTTGAGCCACTCATTCGTATTAGCTTCTCTTGGAGCTTTTGATAACATCTGCGACTTTTACTTTTATGTTTACATTTATGAGTTAGATCCTCCTTTTTTGTGTTTCTTTTTGCATCAATCTTTTTTTTATCATCTTGACATGCAATTGACGTTATACTTTCGGCTTCTGACATTTAAATTAAAGTTTTTTTGCTTAACAAAATTTGACATAATTGTACTTTTTTTCTAGTTGAAGGGACCTAGAAAAAGTAATAGGATTCGGAAACAGTTTGGAATTAATTCTATGTTTACAGGAAACATTTGTTTGAGCTTTTTGAATTTTTGGAGTATATGTCGTAAAAGAAGGAGAAAATTTTAGAATCACGGCACATTTATGGTTTGAAATCAAGTAAAATATCACTATATCCAAAAATTTTGTCGAGAACATTTCTTTTTCATGGAAACTCTTACAATAGAAAACACTAATAAAATCAAAGACAATGTGTTTCACTTGTGTCTTTTTGAAATCACTACATTCTAAGTTCAAGAATATAATAACAATAGTGAAAGAGCTTCA